>NC_057814.1:577938326-578114875 GCF_018294505.1 Triticum aestivum | reverse complement strand
CGCGGTGGGCAGGGGGAGTTTGGCGCATGGTCGGTTTCCCCAAGTGCAGTCCCACGTGTTAGTGAAGAGGCAAGCCAAAGCGCGTTCCGTTTGTGTGAGCCGTGTGCAGGACCGAACGTGTGTGGGGTGCAATGCGACCGCGACAGGAGTGCTGTGAGTGTACCGCCTTTTTTTCCTTTTAAACTAGGTGCTTCGCCCCCTCAAAAAAAATTGTTGCTTCGCGCGATCCATCGATACTACTACTAGTAATCCGGTAATTCCGACTAAAACGGCACAGCCGGGTCTTTTCCCGCGGGATATGCTGGGAGGTTGGCTTAGTTGGGTTTTTTAGGACGAGTAATGCTACACCTACGTAATCCCAGTTACGTAATTAACTTAATGTGAAACGTGTGAGCTGTTGATTGTAGATTGGGGGAGGGAGGGGCCCACCACCATGAAAATCAGGGGAGGAGAGAGAGAGAGGCAATTTACATTAACCCTTCGTAGATTCCCGTAGATGTAGAAAGATGTGAAATGCGTGAATGTGTAGTGGACGTACTATTGGAAGGCCTAAGATAATTTGTGTATGTATAGACCCTATGTGTTTATTTTACTTCGCATGTTAGATTTGTCTCGGTTCAATAAAAAGCAGAGTTGGTGATGATGGTGTGCCTGTCATCCTGCAATATAGGCCGTCCGATCTATATCTAATGGATAGGAAGGAAACTATGACAATTTACCCGCACTCCTCTCCACATTGCAGATAAGGCTTTCCCTCGTTCATCCTTTTCTCCCACAAGATCTCGATCTTCCGTGCAACGCACGGGCATCTTGCTAGTACTCCTACAATATGTATATTATTGTGAAAGTTCATATACACCGGCCGAGATTAATGCAAACACGGCAGATTTTCATTACATTTCGAACTTTTATAGGACAGAAAAATAAAAGAAACCCGACCCTAAACCTATTCTATGGCGGCGACCGACGTCCTCCATCTGTGATCTCTATGTACGGGGGCGGGGTTCAAGACCCGTGAAGTGAAGGTGCGGTCTCCGGCGAGGATGAGTAGAACACGGGATACGGACCGGCCAGTTGGCACACCATGCCCTGCCGCCTCCCATGCCCTACTCATCCTCGGAGGAGTCCCCGACCTCAGCGGCGTCGGACGTTGGACGACGGCAAGTAGGACGCGTGGCTGTCGGTGCTCCCGTCGTCGGCCGCCAGCGTGGCCACCGCTTGTGCGGTCGCGTCCGCGTCCGGCTACACCGCTATTGCGTCGCGAGAGGCGACTTGAGCGAGGGCGGCGACCTCGAGCTTCATCCCCGAAGACAAGCTCTCCCGTAGAGCGTTCGCACTTGCAGTCATGGCGGATGTGGTGCCAGGTAGGAGGACAATGCGCTATGGTGTGGAGGTTAGCTAGGCGTTGCCGCTTTAAGTAGCGCATTCCGGTGAGGCCAAGCGTCCGGGTGCGTCATTAAGTCGCCGGAGTTGGTTCCTCGGGCACCGAGCCTCTTAACAACGACATACGAATGGACGGCATGAATGCGGGCAGCTGGCGCCGGCTGGGAACGCACCGCGCGACGGCGCGAGGGACAAGGGTTTTGGTGTGCCAGGGTAGTCAGCTGCGGTCGTGGCAACGTTGGAGATGCCCTTTGCTCACATGCGATCCCCGCATGTCATTGAAAAAGCAAGACGACCCGGCATGGTCTCAGGTCCAGAGGACGCAGTTGGCCACGCTACACCACTCCGGGGACGCGTCGCGGCGCCCCGTGCATCCTCGACGAGCCGGGTGTTGGGGTGTGTTTGGATTGTGGCCAAAGTGCACCTTACCAAAATTTTGGTCATGACCCAAAGATTGGTCTTTGTTTGGATGGTTGCCATTTTTTGGCATGCCAATGAACTCTAGCCAACTCTAGTTCATTTTTCTTGCCAATGTCGGCCAAATCATGGGCAACCAATACCTCAACCAAAATTTTGGTCATGACCCAAAGATTGGTCTTTGTTTGGATGGTTGCCATTTCTTTGGCATGCCAATGAACTCTATCCAACTCTAGTTCATTTTTCTTGCCAATGTCGGCCAAATCATGGGCAACTAATACCTCAACCAAAATTTTGGCTACCCAATGCTTTGATGGGGCAACCTTGGGCACAAACCAAACATACCGTTGGTCGTGCCACAGCACTAACGCCACCCTCGGCACACTGAAACCGACCGTGTCTAGCGACGATATGAGTGTGTCGCTCACCGCGGTCGCCGTGTCCAGAGGCGGTGCTGGAGCTGCGCCCCGTTGTTGGCCCCAACGACCCACATGAACGGTTGTCGGTGGCGAGGAGGTCATGGGCCAGCTCCTCCATTGGACTAGTCTGCGCTACATCGTCCCGACAGGTGTGCCCCACATGTCGGTTTCCCTGTTTTCCCGGCCATATTCGAGCGGCAGTGCTCCCCGTTGCGCATTAGGCCTTTCACTATGTAGGCCAAGCGAGACAACTTATTGTTTATTTGAGCCGTTCAAGTATAATCATGTGGCGTTTGCTTATTTCTCATTCCTCTCCAACCCTCTTCTCCATCGATCATGTTGCCCTCCAGTCGAGTCCATCCTCCCGCATGCCTCATTTGAACATTCCGCCGAGTATCATTCGCATGTACCCACCCTAGTCCTCTTTCAATAGATCTCCGGACCCCGAGATGAAATCGAGAGGGAACGAGTGGGGGCACGTGATACCTAAGGCGGATTCAAAATTTTGAACCGGTGATCATAGCATCCGCAAATCATATATAAAGGGTATTCAATGTTCATTTCGTTTTTGAACGTACAATATACTCCCCCTATCCTTTCTAGTTTACATATAAGTTTTATGTGTAGTCAAAGTATCTCTACTTTGATCAAAAAGGTATCAACATTCAACAACGCCCAATCAATATTGTTAGATTCGTACGTACTCCTAGATTTGTACTCGAGATGGTTTCCAATTTGACTATTGACAAAATTAATAGTACATGAGATGTATAATGTGAAAATTATATCATTGGAAACTCCATTCACATACGAAATTGACCGTATGCTTTGTGTAAGTTGCATGTCATATATTATTACTCTAACATTTGGTCAAAGTTAGCCTCGAAAAACGCATTAACCCTGTATGCTTTGTGTAACTTGCATGTCATATATTATTACTCTAACATTTGTGTAAGTTGCATGTCATATATTATTACTCTAACATTTGGTCAAAGTAGTATAGTGGAAGTGGATCCTCTAACGTAGGTATCCCTGCCTTACCCTCCCTTTCGGTCACTTACTGGCGGACCCCATGCTTGCTAGGCCCCGCATGTCAGTTACTCAATGGGTTCGGCCACGTCAGGGGATCCTCATCCGTAGTATACTCCCGCTGTTTTTATTTACTCCGCATAAAACGGAGGGAGTGGTGGTATAATAAATGACGCGGGCGGGGGAGGGGGGGCGACGTCGGTTTGCTCTCAACCGCGGTCCCACAAGCGAACGAAAACGCAAGACGAAGCGCGTTCCATTCGGTGAGCGACGTGGAGGGTCCAGCATGCCGGGCTGCAACGCGAACGCGACAAGAGCGATGTACAGTCAAAACCGATTGACCGGTCGTCACCGGAACCACTATTCACACCAGAACCTTCGCTGCTCGGCCTACGCCAGCCACTGCCCTAAAACCACACCAAATCTCCAGCCCATTCCCCCACCTTTCGATCCCCTAGCCCGCATCAAGCATCCCCTAGTTCGCTGGAAAGCCATGGTGCGCTGCAAGATCACTTACTACAAGATGCTGACGCCGGAGTGCCGCGCAGAAATCGCGGCGGTGGTCGGCGCCATAGACCTCCGTTCCCAAGCTCGCTTTGCGGCGGGCCAATCCCCGAGTTCTCTGGAGCCAAGCTACGAGGAGGAGGAAGCCGATCCAATGTTCATGGCGGAGGTCGCGGCGCAGAAGGCCCCCAATGGGTATGAGACGATGGACGTCGACTTCGTGCCGGCGTCCGAGTCCCCCATGGTGCAGGCGGACCAGCGGTTCAACATGGCGATACTAAAGGAGGACCGGGAGGCAGAGGCTCAACTCGACGCGGAGCGCGTGCATGCCGCTGCCATCGAGGCTCTCCTACAGGCGAAACCGGATGTCGTGGATGTGAACCGGGCGGCGGAGGCTCAACTTGAGGCGGAGCGCGCGGATGCCGCTGCCATCGAGGCCCTCCTGCAGGCGGAATCGGATGTCCTGGACTTGAACCGGGCGGCAGAGGCTCGACTCGACGCAGAGCACGCGGATGCCGCTCTCATCGACGCCCTCCTGCAGGCGGAACCGGACGTCCTGGACTTGAACCGGGCGGTGGAGGCTCGACTTGACGCGGAGCACGCGGATGCCGCTACCATTGAGGCCCTCCTGCAGGCGAAACCGGACGTCCTCGACTTGAACCGGGCTGTGCTCTCATCCGTGCAGAGCGCCCGCACGCTCCGCTTGAACGAGTAGCTGGAGGCCGAGGACAACCATGGTGCGGAGACACACGTCGGCAGCGACGGCTGGTTCGTGCCGGCAGCCAAAGATGACGAGGCCGTCTCTTTTCGCGAGCAGTGATAGTTTTTCTTTATGTTGTTGTTTTTATGGATCTTTTGCTGTGTAAAAACATATATTTGTTATGCAAGTCGCCTGACTTGGGTCAGTCTACCATTTCAGGCGGTTGGATGAATATCCTACGTCTCCTAACCCTTCTTTCCTTCTTCCTCACCTCTTCTTCTTCCCCAACAGACCACCGCACGGGCCGTACTGTCACGTCCCTAGCCTTGCTATGCACTTGGACTAGCTTGGTTGCTGCATCATGTCTAAATTTCATTCAAAGTTGAATTGGGGATTGTTAAACCCTAGCACCAAATGAATTCAACTAGGTTCAAAATAAAATCTTTTTCAAAGAACCCAAAATGCCTTTGAAAATGTTCATGATTTCTGATAAAGGTGAAAACCTCTGCCAAAAATGATGAGCATATTTCTTGGCCATTTATGGATTTTTAGTTAAACCATATTGTATTTGAATTGAAGCATTTAATGCCTATAAATATTTTAAATGCTTCAATACTTATGAAAGCAATTGGGGGCAGTTGGAAATAAATCTAATAGTGCCCACAATTATTTTCAGGATTTTACAAAATAAGTTAGTATTTCTACTAATTCAAAACAAATCAAACTAATTAGAAAACAGAAAATAAAAGAGAGGGAGAGAAAGAACTGGGCACTTACCTGGCGGCCCAGCAGAGGCCCAGCCCACTGGCCTCTGCCAGTCATCACTTACCTCCCGCCAGAAGGACGCGAGGCGTGTGTTCGCTGCACGCCGGCACGCGCCCGCGCCACCTCCTGCTTCCGCCGCTTCCCCGACGCGGCTGTGAACGCCACGCACCTCCCCTCGACCCCGTCGCTCCTCTCCCTCACTCTCTGCTCTCTCCCTCGCCCTCTGCTCCCTCTCCCGAGCACACCCGAGCGGAGCTCGTCGTCGCCGACGCAAATTACCGCGGCCACTGTCCACCCCGTGCCTCCCCGATGGGTCCAGAGGAACCGCCATCGCCTTCTGCGTCGTCTACACCAACCCATTCGACCGCGGGAGCCCTGTAGCGTCTTCCCCGAGCTCATCCCCAACCTTCGGCCGCCGGCAACCTCACCGGCGATTCGCCGCCGTCTCCGCCTCCCGGAGCTCGCCGAGAAGCTCTTCGTGACTGCGGTGAGCCCCCGGTCATTTCCCCCTAACCCTGCCCCCATTTGGTTGCCGTAGCACCATTCCCCCACGAGCACCGAAGCCGCCGTCCGCCATTTCCGCTGCACGCATAGCCTCCGTGCTCCCCTGGCCTCACCGTGCTGCTCTTAGTGCTCCCCGTGCCTAGCAGGTGCTGCCCAGCCCCTCCATTTGCTCACTGATACACCGTAGCGACGCGCCCGTGCACCACCGAACACCACCGCCGCCAAAGCTCGTCGCCGGCATGAATTCCGGTGACCCCGCGGCCTCTCACTTGGTCCTTTGGATGCGCAAGATCAAGGGCTATCCCCTGGTGCCCTCAGCGTGCCAAGCTGACGCCTCTAGCGCAAGTCCGGCATGCCCCGCCGTGTTCTGTGCTCGCCGCCGGCTGAACTCCGGCGATCGATGACGTGGACGTCATTAGGCGCTAACCCAACCAGCCAATCACCCTAACAGCCACTGACAGCGGGCCCCGCAGCGGGTCAAAGCCGGAGTCAACGCGGGATTAGTGTCTGTCTCACTGACCAGTGGACCCCACTGGTCAGGTTTGACCCGGACCAGCCCCTGTTGACCTGCTGACGTCACAATGACGCAATGCTGACACAGTATTACATTTTCTGGATTTATTTTTAATCAGGAAATTCCAGAAAATAGTATAAACTTCTAAAAATCATATAAAATCAACCGTAGCTCAGAATGAAATAATTAATATATGAAAAATGATCAGAAAAATGCAATCTATCCATCTGTATCATTTTCATGCATGTAAAACTAAGTTATACCTGCTGTATAGGTGAAAACATGATAATGACATTATAAATGCTAAATATGGGGTTTGCATATGAACCCTTAGTTCATATGGACCTCATTTAAACTATTGCTAGATGCATTATTGTAAATCATAACATTCTTGACATGTCATGACCATGCATCATATTGTCGCATTGCATTGATTGTGTCCTTCTCTGTTTGCCGGTAACCGTCCCCTCTCAGTAGCCGATGCTCCGATGACGTGATCGATGACACCGATGAAGAGCTATACTATCTTCGGAAGTGTCAGGCAAGCAAAACCCCCTTGTTCATTCCGATACAATCCCACTCTCTCGCTCCTGCTCTCTTTTTCTGCATTAGGACAACAACGATTCATCTATTACTTGCTACGGTAGCTGAACCCCTTTATCCTCTGCATGACCTGTCATTGCCACAGTAAATAGATGAAACCCACTAGCATGGGTAGGAGTTGTTTGAGCCCTGATGTGCCTACTCATTCATGCTTGTTTGTCATGCCTGCTATTGCTTAGAGTTGTGTCAGGTCTGATTCATCGGGAATGAATTGGAATGAGGTGAACATGTCCTACTGTTGAGAACTAAGTGTGTGAACACGATTTGGTAAAGGTAGCGGTGAGAGGCCATGTAGGAGTACATGGTGGGTTGTCTCATTGAAGCCGTCCTCAGGAACTGAGTTCTGTGTTTGTGATCCATGAACAGTTACTACCACACATTGGGTTCCGGTAACTCGACCCCTCTCGGCTTATTAACCGCCTCGATCTCTGTCCAGGAGTTGCAACTAGTTTCTGGTGTTTGTAGGTTGTGTTAGTAGTCTACCAAGTGGTACTCGGTACAGGTGGGCTTGGGACAGACTAGGCACCGTGGCACGGTGTACCAAGCGTAGATCCATCCGTCGAGGTGGGCTTGGGAACCCTGTTCACATCGTTTGGGGCCGTGAGCGACACCCCGGCCGGATCTCCTTGCGGATGGAACCCGAATAGGCGATAAACCTGGACTAGAGACTTGTGTGGTTAGTCAGGTCGTGGCCGACTCCCTCGCCAGGCTTCCGCTTGAAGGTTGCCGAGGTACACGACGTGTACATGGTGGTAAGTGGCGAGGGCGTGTGTGACGAATTACACCCCTGCAGGGTTAGCATCATCTATTCGAATAGCCGTGTCCGCGGTAAAGGACTTCTGGGTTGCCTGTATAGTTCATAGACAAGTGAAAGTGGATACTCTAAAATGCGCAAGATAAGCGTGAGTGCTATGGATGGCGTTCTCGTAGGGAGACGGGAGCGGATCCATAGTGGTGTATTGATATGGTGAATATGTGGACTCGTGTGCGCCACCTCAAAAGAGTTACTTGCAGTCGTAGTTCAGGATAGCCACTGAGTCAAAGCTGGCTTGCTGCAGTTAAACTCCACTACCCCCTTTGTTGATACCGATGCATATGTAGATAGTTCTGATGTAAGTCTTGCTGGGTACAATTGTACTCACGTTTGCCCATTTTATGTTTTGCAGAGAGACGTGAGTCTCGCTAGTACTTCCGTGTGGACTTCGACAGTTAGCTTGATACCTCAGCTACGATCTTGTGCCCTCGACAGGATCTGGTAGATAGTCAGGCTTCTCAGCCTTTTTCATTTGTAGTTGTCTGTACTCAGACAAGTTAAGCTTCCGCATGTGCTCGTTGCTTGTATGCTCTGTATGTTGGGGTCATGAGACCCATGTTTGTAATATCTGGCTCTTCGGAGCCTAATGAATAATTACTCTGAGTCGTAGAGTCTTGTTGTGATGCCATGTTGTATTTGCACATATCGAGCATATTGTGTGTATGATTGAAATGCTTGGTATGTGTGGGATCCGACAACCTAGTTGTTTATCCTTGGTAGCCTCTCTTATGGGGAAATGTAGTCTGGTGCTTCCATGAGCCATAGTAGTCCGCTACAGCTCGGTTCACCGGAGTCCTGCTAGCCCAGCACTACTGCTCCGGAACACTTGACTAGCCGGCATGTGATTCACTTCGTTCCTGTGTCTATCCCTTCGGGGAAATGTCACGCGGTGACATTCGGAGTCCTGCCTAGCCTGCTACAGCCCGGGTTCCCGGAGTCCTGTTAGCCCAGTGCTACAGCCCGGATTCGCACGCTGCTGACCGACATGCTCGATGTTGATTCATGTATGCCTGTCCCCGTAAGTTAGTGCCACTTTGGATTCACGACTAGCCATGTCGGCCCGGGTTTTCTGTCATATGGATGCTAGCGACACTATCATATATGTGAGCCAAAAGGCGCAAACGGTCCCGGGCCATGGTAAGGCGACACCCGTGGGAATACCGTGCATGAGGCCGCAAGGTGATATGAGGTGTTACAGGCTAGATCGGTGTGACTTGGGATCGGGGTCCTGACACGTACGGATACTCCCCAACATGCGGTTGGATAAACATACTCTATGAACGAAAATTATGTGTCAGCGATAGGATGGCTGAGTTTGGTTTGTTCACATGCGACAGCACGTGTCAGTGAGGGTGCGTTCCCTTGGTTGGGTTTGCGGCGTGCAGGAGCGACTATGTGAGGGTGCGGTGCGACCGCGGCGTGCAGGAGTGACCGTGTGAGGGTGCGGTGCGACCGCGACAGCGGTGCGCAAGTGTACCTCCTTCGTGTCACCTTGTGTCCAGATCTGAGATGCCACGTGTACCAGATGAATGACTCCAAGTTCGACCACCGTGATGCTCGGTGCGAGCCAAGGAACACTGTTGGAGAGACCCTCTCATAATTTTCCTACATTGGTCGTTTGATTCATAGGATAGAATGCTATAGGATTTTTTTTCCTATGTAATCATGTTTTAATTGGCAATCTAGCATCCACTCCAACTTTTGTTTCACTTCCTTTGTTCCTACGAAGAGAGTACTTGCTCTAAATGATGTGCCGCTGCAAGAGTCGCCTATATTAATTAACCATGCTCTAAAAAGGTGGACCAACTTTGGCTATAGTAGTACTGTACTAGGTTAGTAGGTGACCTTGCGCTTGGCTCTTCTCCTCTTCCGGAAGTCGAACAATAATTATGGTACTACAGTAATACTTTTGGCAATCTGACACCAAATGAACTGCTGCACGTCCACCGCTTGTAAGCAAAAGTTTCTCCTCGTGCTGTGAGCCACCGTGCACGCGTTGGCGAGGGAGAAGGCGTAGTAAGCAAGCTTCTCGTCGTTCTGCTAGTTGACGGGACACATCAAAGTTATTTATTAGTACTCTCTTCAAAAAGGGCCGACCATGTCCATGGCTACCATCCCGTGCTCTGTCATTGAGTACGTGCACTATTCACGTGCCATCGAGGAGAAAAAATATTGCGTAGTACTAGGTGCCATCGAAGTGCACGACTCACTTACGCACTGCATATCTCCATTTTCGTGCATGACACGCCACCTTGATGCTAGATGTCCCGCGTGTCATGGAGGCATATAGTATGATTTTGTAAAATGGAGGCATATAGATGTCCCGCGTGTCGGCAACAGGATGAACAAAGCTCATGTCTTAAACGAAAGAGTGGAAGAACATAGATTCCTGACGGCCGAGAAGGAGCTACAAACCTCGAGGTGGAGCGTGCGCACTCATAATGTTTTATATTATTCAACGATATAAAATCAACCAAATCTCCCCACGTTCCTATACCATTCTATAGAATGAGAATAACTTTGAACGTAAGCCATTGATCCACTCTATCCAATGGTCATAGTTGGAAAATCCAAACAAAACCAAGCATTGGATCAACTCTTTTTTCCAGATCAACTCTTTTAGCACTTAGATTGTTGCCGCCTGCCCACCTAGCCCACCTATATATCGTCTCACGTGTGATGACCACAGGAGCTATCCACTCAGATTGTACGTTAAAAAATAAAGGTCGATAACTAATGCGGCAGGAAGTCTTATTTGCATCCAGGAAGTCCTTTACTAGTACTACTAGGAGTACTAGTGCGGTGAGATGGTTTCTCGAAGAAGACGATGGAGAAGCGGAGTCAGCGAACAGTGAAATGATGGTTGCTTCGTCCGTGCTTTTGTGATTTGACGCCTCACTGCTTTGTGATTTGTGATAGAAGGGACAGGGGAGTAGACTCTGTGCTCTATACTGTACTACATGCGTCCAAGCATGGGAGAAAGAGGAGAGACGTTGCATTTTTCTATTCCTTCAATCAATCAATTAGGGAGCTTCGGTTCCATCTTTTTGGCTTTGGCAACACCGTCCACAATGGTTCCCACGATGCCAAAAGCTATTTTCACATTTGGCTACACATTGTGGATGCCCTTAACCGTACCACTTGGTTTTGCTCCTGTGTGCTATCTATACAAATCTCAATTATATTGATCTAAAAAATTATAGAATCAAGATTAGTAAAAAGGAGGTGATTTTGCCGCGTGGATGGCGGGGAGGTTTCTTATTTGAGCAATGCTACATCCACGTAATGGTTTACATAAAGTTACGAACTGATGTGATGTGGGACTATTTGATTGGATTAAAGGAGAGGATTAGGCCCACCCCACCTGAAAATCAGGGGGGCATATATAGATTAGATGGAAAGTATACGTAGCAGCTACGTAGCCCTTTGTAAGTCTAGGATTAGGCTTCTTATTTTCGGAGGGCGTTGTCCTGGCGGTTTGCTAACATGCAGTCCCACGTGTCAGTGCTTTACCAAGCCGATCCGCGTCCCACATGAGGCAGAACAACGGCAGAAGCAACACGTGGTTAAGTTGAAGGAGATGAGGGAGAAGCGGATTCAGCAACGAGTGAAATGATGGTTGCTTCGTCCCTCCAACTTAACTGCGGGAAAGGTGCAGCTTTGTGATTTGACGCCTCATTGCTCATTACTACGCCGACGCCATGACTGGGGTGCTTCATCCCGGCTGCTCTGCACTGTATTCCGGTATGGCACGTGGACCCGGTAGCTTGATGTCCCACATGTCGGCGAAAGGGACTAGAAGATTTATGAAAGTGAGCGCTCCACTCTTATGATGGAGGAGTAGACGACACGACGGCCCAGTGAACTGTCACTTGTAGTACTGTATAGTACTATAGTTTTGCTGTTTCGCACGATCCATCGATACAAACCCGATTAAATAGGAAAGGGCGGGATTTTTCCCGCGCGGTAGATGATACTGGCCATACATTTCAAAGGAAATTTTAATGTATGCAAACTGAATAATTATAAGTAACAATATGATATCTAGTAAAACTAAAAACACATATGATTTATTGTGTTAGAGTGTAGTAGTAGTGCTGTATTGCATAGTTGTTAGATGTAACATGCGAGAACGTATAGAGATGTAGTTTTGGAGGGCCTACAGAGAGAAAAGCGTAATACGGTCACCGAACTTCAGAATAAGCTGATTACGGTCACTATATACGTTTTGCGGTGATTATACGGTCACTTGCTCACAGTTCAGCATCGGATTGCACTCTGTTGACCGGCCAAATAGTCTGCGTGGCGCCATGTTGACTAGTTAAATTGACCACGTTCCTTGTGGGTCCCACCTGTCAGTTCGCATGGGCAAAAGGTCAGATAAACACAAATTTACGCAGGCGCGACAAGGCTCCAACTCGTGCGTGGGAATCACCTGGTTGTGTATGTGTCTGTCAGGGCCTGATGTGTGCGCATGCACGTGTAGGTTGAGCACTTGAGCGTGAGAGTGTGTGTTGGTCGTGTGGTGTACTGGTGTGTGCATGCGTGCATGCGTGTGTGCGTGTGAGTGTTGCGTGCGTGCGTGGCTGCGTGTGTACATGTGAGTGTTGCGTGCGTGCATGGGTGCATGTGTTTGTGTGAGTGTTGCGTGGATGCAGTTCGTGTGCATGCGTGCGTGTGTGTATAATCACCACACCAGCTCCTGTGTGTTAAAACAGACGGCTCAGCATACCAATACAAGGCCACCTTGTCCGCTGTGCCCGCGGTCATGACTTCGAACCACCGTCCAAATATATTTTTGTCGTTTGTTTTCATTCTTACTAGCAAGATGCCCGTGCGTTGCACGTAACATCAAGATGCATTTGTATGACTTGTTTATCTTGTGAGAGAAAAGGATGAACGAGGGAGGGCCTTATTTGCAAATGTGGAGAGGTGTGTGGGTACCTTTTTGCAAAATTGCCATAGTTTCTTTCCTATCCGTCAGATATAAATCGGACGGCCTATATTGCAGGATGGCAGGCACACCATCATCACCAACTCTGTTTTTTATAAGAGTGTATTTTATGTATTTTATAAGAGTGTAGATGTAGAGTATATACAAGTCGACAAGTGGGCACGGTGGTAGTGAGATAATGTGATGCAACACTAGAGGTGCCACATGGAGCGTTTACCTGGTCAACTAGTCATGTCATGAGCAAATGCAAAGTTGTACGGTGAGCCCGTGACTGTATAATAACCACTAAATGTAAATGGTGACCGTAATGAGTGGATTCTGAAGTCCAATGTACGTATCGTGCTTTCGCTTCAAATACAATGATCGTCATTGCATATATCGCGAGAGAAAGATGAAACATGCGTGAATTTTCTAGGGGCTTACTTTTAGAGGACCTGGAGATAGTTTTGTGTGCATACGTGAAAGGGGCGTACAGGGGGGGTATGCGATGGAGAGAGAGATCCTCTTCGTTTCTCTTTATTATGACTAACTTTGTATATAGTATAAAAATATACAAATTCACAGTGCGGAATAAATATCATTGTGGGCACCATGCAATGCAAATTAGCGTTCGTACTCCTCCATATAACTTTGTAATGTTGTATATATGTAGAAACTCTAAAATAATTTTTTGGCCACACTTTATTCAAAAGGAATGTTGTATGCGAAATAAACGTGAAGAGAGGGCTTTTTAGATCAATGGGGTACGTGATGTAACATGTGTGAATGTGTAGTTGATGCATTTGGCGGGGCCTAGAGAGGTATGTGTGTGTATTACGTATTCAAGAGAGGCATGGATAGAGGGGCCGACGGGGGGCGTGGGAGAGATAGCACAAGAAATGAGAGTGGTCTAGAGAGAGAGACGAATATGACATCACGACAAGAGATTCCATTCCCTTGAGTGTGTATATGCAAGGGGGGAGGGAATAGAGGCACCAGGAGAAATTTTCTGTGTGTGTGGTGTTTGTGTTGGTATGTGTGGGTGTGAGAATATAATGAGACGTGGGGGCAGAGGGTGTGTCACTGCGTGAGGTCCGGTGGGTCGAGGTGAGGCCCTTCGTTCGGTTCCGTCCTGCGCCACATTGGTCGGCCCGTGACGCATTTAGGAAGACCCATGGATGACTAGTCGTACAAGACAAAGATAGCAGAACTGTGAAGGACTCTGTGTCCACTGACAAAGCCGGCTAGGATTTGTAACCCTAGGTTCTCGGACTAAGGTAACCCCTTTATCTCTGATATTACTATTCATCCAACCTAACTTTAAGGGGCATCCTACAGAATGCTCTGCTAGAATCATACTCGTCGATTAGGAAGAGAGGTGTGAGACAATGCGTGAGAGACAGGCGTAAAGATAATGTGCGTACATGAGACACGTAGGCAGGTCCATGTATATAGAAAGGGTCGATGAGGATTGTGTGTGTGTGTGTGTATGTTTGCGAGAGGAAGAGTGCTTGTGATAAAGGTTAGTGAAAACAGTTGTAAATGGTTACGAGAGGGAGGGAGGGTTATATCTAGAGCATGTGTGCGAGAAAGACACCTCGGAAGAGAGTGTGTGAGCATGTGTGAGAGACCACCGATGGAGAGTGAAACTACACGTAAAAGACTGCTCTACACATTGATTAAAGATATAAATTGTATCCAAATATTAGGATGGGATCATGATATTTGCAATTCGCGTAAGGAGCGGTCATTGATCCATCAGACATCTAGATTCTATCGAATTTGAGCATGTTTATGTTATTATTCGACACAATTGATCCACATAGTTAGTATTTTGAACTCCTGACAATGCATCGCTTTAGCAATCGAATATAAACGTGAGTATAGTTCATGTTGTGTGTGTAAAGCACATTATACATACGAAAGTTACACAATGGACATTATAAATAGCTACCTATGAACTAGCATACATTTGAATTCAACTTAAGGTGGTTTAAAAAAATTGAATTCAACATGAAGTCCATTCAATTATTTGAATTTGATATCATGGCATTTGTAAACCATACCTAAATTATGGGGGCACCAATCTTTGCTCTGATTTTGTACATAATAGCATATGTAGTCGTGTACAAAATAGATTCAAATTTAGCTCCTCCATTCCAAAATAATCGTAGTTATAGGATTTTCAAGTGTCAAAATTTCAAAAAGAAGCGGATAATTTAATGAGGTTTTCAAACATACAAGGTCAAATATAACGTTGTCTATTTAAGTCAATCCTCATAGTTCAAGAGTACTCTAAACGTGAATGCTTGTGTTTCAAAATTTCAAACGAAGCGCCAAAAGAGCCTCTACTCGCCCGAAACCGCGTGAGACCAATGTTTGGTAGTACAAGGAAATTAATTTTCTAATAACTCCGACCCGTGAAACCTACCGGCCCAACGTCCAAAGGTCTAAACCGGGGTAGGTTTGTAGCTTCATCTAGACGCCACGCAACCGCATCCGAAAAACATTCATACACAATGGCCGCCTTAGCACACATGCGCGCGGCCGAAATCGCTCCCGCCCACTATTTGGGACACCTGGGATTACCATCCTACCTCCGACCCGCAGTAGGTCCGAAATTTAAGAGGGGGGAAAAGTTTGTACTTTCCCCAAATTTCAAACAAGCGCGTCCCATCTTCTGTTCAAAAAAGCCAAAAACAAGCGCGTCCCAGACCAAAACATGGTTCCCCCCACCCGTCCGATTCCCCATTCGTACTCCGTGGGCGCGAAAACTACCTCTCCACCAGCCGCGAAACCCCGGCGTCCTCCGTTCGCCACCCCATCCCACCCATCAACCGCCGCTCTCCTCCATCACGCCGGAGCCGATACCCCGACGTCGTTGTCCACCGCAACCTCAACCGCAACGCCCTCCACGGCTAGTAGTTGAAGCCGAGGCCGAGCCGTCCGTACCCGAGCCAGTTCAACCACGCCGTCCTGCGCCTCACCGCTGCCGCTCCAACTTCGCCACCCTCCACCGCACCGGAGATGTTCCTGCTACGCCGTCCTTCGCCACCCCGGATCTGCTTCCCCTCCGCCGACATACGGCCACGGCAACACAGTCAACAATTTGGCCATGGGTTCGTCCAAGCCTGCACCCTCCAGAACATCGATTTCCCCGGTAAAAAGAAGAAGATCGGCGCGACATGTGGAGATGACCACACCGGCAACCGAAAAAGGTACTCCTCTTCCCTTATTCGTGCAAATCTTACGTCTCTGCTTGCACGGTATTCATCCCACAGAAGACACTAGTTGACTGCTTCTTCTTGATACTAGATGTTCCTAGTAACTCGCGATGCACAAGGTTTCTCCTCATATACTATTTCACCTTAGCTAGAGGTCCGTCGCCCCCCTGAATTTCAATTTCTGGCCAGTTGATTCCCAATTAACGGAAACATTCCCCGGCGTAACAGGCGCTAGTACGCCTATTACACCGGGGAAGCAGCGCCTTGGTGTTTATCTTAGGGGCGTGTGCGGCCTAGAGCTACTGGCGCCCGATCTGGAGGTCGGCCGGGATTAAAGGGATGGCCTGGGGGCGCTGCCAAGCACGGCGGTGGTGTGAGGTCGATGGGAGGGCGGGGCGGCGGAGGCAGGGGTCTGGGCCGATGGTCGCTGGCGGTTCGAGAAAGATCGTCAACAGTGACTGGCGGGAGGTAGACGAAGGCCATCTGCCCGTTCCTTATAGATCGGACGGTTCATTAAAAAAATGACTGACCTATTTATTTTCAGTCGACTATTATCTTAGATATGACCACATGTGGTGGTGTGCTGGAGGAGTACCTGCATTTCCTGTGCTCATATATTACAAAATCATAACGGAGTAGAATCTAATTTTGTTTGCCATGCAATGTTGTAGAGCTATCATATGTCTCCTGTCATTTATTTTTCAGCCACCTGCTATCTGCTACTTTTACAGTGCACTAGTTCTGCACACACTTCACCCTTACTCTCACTATTGTGTTTTTATGCAAGGGTATTTCAGACTCTGCTGCCATGAGAGAAGCCAAAAAAGAAAAAGAGAAGTCGCTCCAGTTTCATATGCGGGTAGGCAAGACACGTTACAGCGCTATAAAGGGTGCAGTGTCAGCAGATGGAGACGGTAAACGTAGCTCTGGAGTTGATGTCCTCACTCGCAATGAACCACCATCCCAGGTGCTTGCTTTAACTTCGCGGTGTCATATGTGGTTGCATGTTCCATATGGTGTCTAGCTTGTATTTGCAAGGCCGAAGTCGGTAAGATAAGGAAAGATATTTTTTTACATGAACCACCATCCTGTGAGCACCAGAAGACAAATAGCTAGTCAGGGCTCTGGCCGAGCCAGTGACAAGCCCAGCAAAGATATGCATCACCAGGAAGCCAACTAAAAAGCTGCGATGGTGGCGAAGCAGCCCGCCTCCCACCAGGCTCTCAGGTCCTAGATGATCATGCTCACCACTCCAGCCGGATGTCTAGCTTGTATTGCTTCCAATTTGGTTAAATTGCATCTGTTAGCTTACACATTATACCTTTGAATATGACATGCCTTTCTTTTTTTGGTACATACTAGTACATCTGTGTATTAACCATGTTCTTACATCAAACTAATGTTCTTGTGTATCCCTCATCAATCACTTATGACGAGGCAGGCAGGCAAGGGGACTACTCCTCATTTAAAGAATGCAGCGTTAGCCTCCCGACATGATTCTCAAGAAACAGAAATGCTAGATGAAGATAGTGAACGTAGCTATGTAGTTGATTACAGCATTTCCCCTACACTAGAATCGCATGTGCTTGCTCTAACTTGGCAGCATGATATGTGGTTGCATGTTGCATATGGTGTCTAGATTGTAATTCTTCCAATCTGGTTAAACTGCATGTGCTAATCTGCTTAGCTTATACATTATACCTGTTAATGTGACATGCCTTCCTGTATTTAGTACATAGTACATCTATCTATTAAGCATGTCCTTACATAAAACTATTTTTTTTTGTATCCCGCATCAATCAACATGACGAGACACCTTTAGTATATGCAGTGCGATATTAGTTGCATCTTTCATATGATTTATAGCATGCGCTGCTTCTAATTTGTTGAAATTCCATTTATGATGGGACGCTTTTAACTTGGCAAAGTCATATTGGTTGCATATTCATGTGGTGTCTAGCTTGCATTGCTTCTTATTTGCTGGAATGGTTTCTGCTTAGTTTACACAAACAGTTGTGAACATGCCATGCCGTCCTGTTTTTCGTACATATTCCATCCTGGTATCATGTGTTTGCCTTACATCAAAGTAGTGATTGTCAGTATCATGCATGAATGAGTTCTGAAGAGAGAATTTTATTGCTTTTTCTTGTCGGTTTTACTTGACAATTCAAAATCAATAAAGCGGAAGGAAGTTAGCAAGGCAGCGGATAAAGGTGCTCCTTCCGAACGGAGGGCCTCTACAGTTTCTACTCCTCCACACCCCCAAGATGATTTCCAAGACAACACATGCATAGACACTCAACAAAGTTGTGTTTATGATGAGCACGTCTCCCCTAGTGCAGCATCACTGGTGCTCCCTCTAACTTGGCACTGTTATATGTGGTTGCATGTTATGTGTGATGTCTAGCTTGTATTGCTTCTAATTTTGTTGAATTCCATATGCTTACTTTACACATTATACTTGAATAAGACACGTGTTCCTGTTTCTAGAACATACAATATATGTCTATCACACCATGTTCTTACATCAAATTACTACTGTTGTGTAACCTGCAAAAATCACTTATCATAAGACACGTTTGACTTCGGAGTGTGATATAGGTTACATCTCACATTCTTTTCTAGCTTGTACTACTAATTTGTTGAAATGGCACTTATGACGAGACAGTTTTAACTTGGTAGAGTGATATTCGTTGCATCTTTCATATGGTGTCTAGCTTTCATTGCTTCTAATTTGTTGAAATGCCTTCTCCTTAGTTTACACATCATAAGCTGTGAATATGCAATGCTGTGAATATGCAATGGCACTAATGACGAGAGACCTCTAACATGGTAGTGTGATGTTGTTTGCATCTTGCATATGATTTATTTCTTGTACTGCTTCACATTTGTTTAAACGCCATTTATGATGAGACACTATTAACTTGGTAGAGCGATATTTGTAGCATCTTTCATATGGTGTCTACCTTCCATTGCATTGCTTCTAATTTGGTGAAATGTCTTCTTCTTAGTTTACACATCATAGTTCTGGTTATCTCTTCCGTCCTGTTTTTCATACATATTACATCCTCCTATCATGTGGTTGTCTAACATCAAAGCAGTTCGTCTGCATCACGCATCAATTTGTTCTGAAGAACTAAAACTTAACATGGCACAGAGAAAGAGGAAGAAACACAGAATGGCAGGGAATGAGAAGCGGATGAATCCTGCAGATTCTGCTGGTACTGATGGTGCAATAGAAGGTCAAAGTCCAGCGGAAAATTCTACAAACACGGCATCCCATGCTACACGAGTTGCAAAAAAAGCCAAACAGAAACAAATAGCTGCCACCAAACAAGCAGAGACAGCCCTAGTTCTTGCAACACCTACCACAGTACTACCAGCTGCACGACTTACTCGTGCGTCAACTGAGCTAGCAGCACGTTCCCAAGCTCCCTTGCCACCTGACACTACTTCCCAAGCACTCTTGACACAAGACGAGTTGGCAATATCAGATGAACCTTGTGAGCTTCAACAGCAAGAAGGTAGTTGCTGGAGTCAAGTTACAGTTGCATGCTTCTTTATATGTAGTCTCACAGTTTGATGTACACTAACACTTCCTATGTTCGTTGTTGGACTAGCACCTAGGCGCAAGAGGAAACAAACATCAGGGATAATGCTCGATAGGTTAACTAAATCTAGAGGAGGAAGAATGGAGATCCGTTTTGAGGCAGGTTTAAAAAGGCCACGTGATGCTACAGAGTCAGCCAAGTTAGTATCAGAGGCAGCGGTTGCCGTTAGGTGTCATGTACGTATCCTCCCAACATGGATTCAGTACAGGAATGACAAAGATGAAACCCAGTTCAACACCTTCCTCGACCATTTATCTGTAAGTATGGTTATGTATGGAAACTAGTAATATCGTCTTGCTCTGTCCCATACTTTCTAGATTGCTGATAATGAGACTCCCATAAATTTCAACAGATGAGGTTCAAGTTGGATAGCCTAGATGATGCAACCAGACAAGCTTGCACCCATGTTTTCAAGTCTGCTCTGCGACAATATCGGTATAACTTGAGGAAAACTCACTTTGAAGGCAAGGCTAACAGTGAACTTTCCCAAACATCTCCAGTGGAAAATATATCGGATGAAGACTGGAGGGGCCTTGTTAAACACTGGTCTGATCCGAAGTATCAGGTACATTATATATATGTGATCAGATCACATGTTGAAGTCCTATTTACGCATGTGCCACACAAATCTATCTTCTTGTAGGTGAACTGTTCAAAGAACAAGGCCAACCGTACGAAAGTGAAATTCCAACAGACGACAGGGTCTCGTAGCTATATTGCACACTGCGAGGCTCTTGTAATTAGCTGTTGTTTCACTCTTTTCGCTGTACCATATTATCAGATCTATATTGACTTGTTCGAAATGCAGAGGAAAGCCCGCAAGGACCAAAAAGTACCTGAACCAAATGCTGTGGAAATCTTCAAGGACTGTCACACCAGCAAGAAGAAGGGCATGACTACACCAGTCAAAGCCGCTGTTGTAAGTCCTTAATCCTCATGCCTTTTAACTACTACTTACTCTGACTTGTGCCTTGAACTGCATGGTTTGCAGCCAATGTCTATTACTCTTTTCAATTTTATACACAATTTTCTTAGTGTAACATTGCACCTTACAAGGTTTAAAAGAGAGGAGTGATGTTCCTTTGATCTTGACCCGTAATCTAGTTCTGTGCTGGACTTGCCCACACAACGTTACAATTGCCTGTTTGTCTGTTCTCAGTTGTTTTGTGATATGAATGATGTCATACTATGCTTACAGTATTATAAACTTCGTCTCTTTATCCTTAGCCCTCAATACAATGTGAAGAAATAGACAATACATTAGTGATGGTACATGGTCATATGTTTGGAACCTAGTTTTATTATGTACTTTGCAATAAAATACAACTAATATTTTACATGGGTTCACCAGAATAAGTTATGTATATAGACTAAAGCTATTTTGTTTGGTTATGCTGCCTCCTTAATATCTTCTGTTCTGGTACTACTAATGTAAAACCTCAACTTTTCAGCGAGCTATGGAAAAAATGGTGGAACCGCCACCTTCTGAAGGTGGCGAGGCAACTATAACCGCAATGTCAGCTCTTGCTGCAGTGGGTCAGTACCTGTCCACTAACAGTGCCAAAAGCACGTTCCTGCGTAATACTGGGTTGGTTGTTAAGGCAATATCGTCCAAACTGCCTCATGATCAAGATATGCAAGCTCAAAGCAATGTTGTATCTGCGCTCCAGACACAAGTCCATTCCCTAACAGAGACCCTTTGTGAAACAAGGAGAAACATTGCTCAATGTCGTCAAGATATGCATGGTTTTGAAACCAGACTATCAGACATTTTCTATGTTGTTCAGGAGCCTAGGGGAAATGAAGGCGAGGGTTATGGTGCTCCATCGGACAATACAGCATGAAAACGTAACAGTCAGGTCAAATGAACTGAGCTTCTGAACTTCTGGTGGTGCATTTATCTGCTAGACTGTTAAGTTTTATGCCAACCTTCCTTTTGTTATATAGTTGTGATTTGTTTTGGTGCGATACAAAATTTATGCTTAACGTGCAGCCACCGGCTGAAGAAAACAGCAAGCCATTTTTGTATAGTGTAGGGTGTTCCCTATATTTGCACTGGTGGCGATCTTTGATGCCGAGTGGATGTAATATGTGCAATCACCTTAATAGCCTAGCGTTAGTTTCGGCCTTATTTATTTCCTAGTCTTCTTTTTCCCTGGTTTGCTAGTGGCCGCAACTACCATGGGCCATATACGGGCCGTAGGATCCACGGGTCTCCTACGAGCCGTCGATAAATGGGCCTGTAATCGGTGGGCCTCGGGCCGTCGGATAAATGGGTCTACATGGGCCGTAATCGGGCGTACTTGGTATCGGCCCAGCACGGTAACAGGCCGTTAACAGGCCGTAGGACAGCAAAGGCTTAATTCTATCACAGGCATAACGGGTCATTAATGGGCCAGAATATAGGACGGGCTGGAAACGGCGCAACGGGTTAACAGGCCAGAAACGGGCCGACTCTTGCTATGGGCCGAATTTGGCCCATTAGGGTAACAGGCCAGTAACGGGCCGACTCTTGCCATGGGCCAAACTTGGCCCATTAGGGGAACAGGCCAGTAACGGGCCGACTCTTGCCATGGGCCGAATTTGGCCCATTAGGGGAACAGGCCAGTAACGGGCCGGAAGTAATCGAGGGCCGAAAAGGAGCCCAAGAACGTATGGGCCGTGAGTTAACGGGTCGTAAAATGGGCTATTTGCGAAGAGACCGTTAACAGGCTTTTCATGGGCCAGCCCGTTAACTTTTGACCAAGTCAAACGGGGCGGCTTTGTAAGCTAAATGGGCCAGTGGTGGGCCGTGGCACGTGTCGACATATCATAGGCGCCTATCTGACCCACTGACGAGCTGACACGTGTTTCGTCCGGCCAATAAGAATTTTACACGTGGAAATTTCCCATTGGTCAGGGCTGTTAATGGGTTATCGGATCCAAAACCCGACCCAATAGCTTAACGGCATTCCGTTACGGTGGATGCCATGTGTCGGTCACCCTTGACGAAAGCACTTCTGTGACGCGCGATTTGTCGTCATGGAAGTGGACACTTCCGTGATGATAATTTTGGTAATGTCATGGAACACTTCTATGACAGCACAGGTATGACTATCTTGATTTTGTCATAAAATCGTCATGGATGTACATGCATGACAAAAAATGCGACCCACTGTGACAAACACGTATCATCACGGAAGTGCATTTTTTTGTAGTGCTACTTGGCATTTGGGGGCTAATGCATATTGCTTGTATCTTCTTAATGATGAGCCAGATGTGCTGTAAACAGTCCCAGCCGACTCATGGGGGCTATGAAATTAAGATCTTTCTTACACACTGGTAAATAGGACCGGCTCATTCATGCTGATTAAACCGGCCCTTGGGGACTACGGATGCAAAGTTAAACTGCTTAAACATCCTGTTTGATTTTAAACTGGACTTGGAGGGAGTCTATGACAGAAGCTTATGGATTCTTCTAAGTCTACAACCTATTCAATATTATCATAACCAGTAGACTTGGGGGCTGGCAGGAGGTACATAACTTATTTAAAAGCCAGAAGTCATACCTCATATTTCTGGTGCATCTGTTTCACCATATCAATCTCAAGGTAGCGACTGGAATGAACTTGGTTAAGATAACCAGAGAATACTTCATTGACGGTCAGTTGAGAATAATCAGCAATGTCAAATTTCATTTTCCGCCTCTCAATGAACTCATCTTTCGCGGAGTGCTTGGCTAAGACGGTTGGATGTCCCGGTTCTTTGAAGCCAGTGCCAGTAATGATAACATCTTCACCATGTTCTTCTGGCGATTTAAGTGGATTGGATGACTTGGTGAACACAGGATTGGCATCCATGTGGTCATGGGAGAGGTCAGCAATCTTAGGCGGAGCGTCAATGGCAAGTTCGTCTGGTTGTTTGTCAGAGGCTTCAGGTACAGGGACTTGCTGCTCCGGCTAAGCAACTTCAGGTGCTTCAGTTGGCTTGGTCACCTTCGCCTTCTTGTTAGGCTTTGCTTGACCACTGCACGGGTTATGACAAATCAGTATAAATATAAGAGTATAAAGAGTTACAGAGTAAAAGTAATTGCCATTACCCAGGGCAGTTTTAAAAGCTGGCAACTCATTTTGCGATGAGTCGCCCGAGGAAGAACGGGCAAGCTCCTGGTCAATTGAATCAACAGAGTTAGGAGATGGATAGATAAGACCAGACAGTAGGTAAAAAAGAGTTTAAGAGAACCTCATTTCGATGTTTTCGAGGAGTAGGAGTGTTCGGTAAGCCGGAGGACAATTCATCACCTCCACTGGTCCGGGTCTAATGTCGATTCTCGTGTTGCTGTTGCTTCAAAAGAAAGTGAGGATCTAAATAAGCCAAGGGGTGTGAAAACCTTACTTTCCGGGTTACTTGCTAAAGTTTCTGTCTTGGCAAAGGTTCTGAGCCGGAGGAAATAATAGTTACCTCATCTTCAACTGCTTGGCTGGCTCCCGTGTCATCCTGATAATAGTCAGTGTCAATAAGATGATTGAAAAAAGAGCCAAGAGAGTCAAGGGCTACTTCCGACTTAGAGGTATCATCCAGTTTAGGCAGATCAGAGGCGCTTGTTTTCTTCTTCTTCTTCTTGGTGGTCTTCTTGGCGATTTTCTTAGTGGCTTTTTTGGCAGCCCTGGCCTTTTTGGCACCTTCATGATCATATTCCGTCTTCCAAAAGTCAGATTTAGCCTATAAAGGTCATCAAAAGTTGAGTTAATAAGGTATTGGAATAATGAGGTAAAAGTAAGAAAGTTTAGAGACTCACATCCGGTGGCGGGTTAATTTTGCAGAAAGGAGCCAGGCCTACTTTAGTGCAATCTTCTGGGTCTTCATTCAGAAGGGACTTAACAATTTCGTCTATTGCTGCGTCGGTTAATGGTGCAGAGCTATGGTGCAGTGGATCCTTTACACCACCATTATAAGTGCACATTAAGTCGGTGCGGCGACTCAAGGGTATGATCTGCCAAGAAACCCAACACCTGACTAAATCAACGCCAGTTAACCGTTTCCTAGCAGAGCTTTAACCTTTACAATTGTAGGAGCAATTTTCTTCCATTCAGCAGTGGTAAGTTTTTCAGGAAGATTTTGTTTTGGGTCTAGGCGCTCGACACGGTAACCCGACAGTGGATTCTCGTCAGCGGAGAAGTATCTTTGCAATAAAACCGCATCTAGTTCCAATCCTTGGGGTGACTTGGCAAGCAGGCATAAGGGAAGATAGCGTCTATTCTGCGTTGAATTGAGATTTTGCCAAGTTCCAAGCTGGGCCCGTTCGTGAACTCAGTCTGGCGGTTCAAATAAAATATTCCCTAAAGAGATCGACGATGGGATCCTCTTGAAGGTATACTTTGCAGAAGACTTGGAAGTTGCAGATATTTGACACGGAGTTGGGTCTGATGTCTTGAGGATGGAGTTGGAAGAAATGCAGAACATCTCGGAAAAACTTAGAGCCCGGTGGTGAGAAGCCCCGGTTCATGTGATCAGTAAATACAATGATTTCACCATCCTTTGGCTGAGGTCTTTCTTCGCCCGGGTCAGGAGCACGGTAATGCACGACACTCTTTGAAGGCTAATACCTGACTTTGACAAAATCTTTAAATGTGCCCTCAGTGACGATGGAGGGGACCCAGTTGCAAGTATAGACTGTTTTTGGTGGCATGGTGAAGAGAGGAAGCCTAATGGAAGGAAAATTTTGCCGGTTCAAGTCAGTTGGTGAAAACACAAGTTAAACAGTTACAGTATATATTCAGCATGGCGGCTTAAGTGAGGAATAATGACATATGAGTGATTATAAGTCGGTGAGGTAAGCCGCCATGACCAGCATGGATAGTCAAGATTTATCAGGAGCAAGTTATATTAAGTATTGGGAAAAACAAGTTTCACAGGTTGAAGCTATAAGATTGGATCTGCAGCTGTTCAGAAAAATGAAATAATTCTAAGTTGAAAATAGCAGTGGCCGAAGAAGGGGAACGTCTGGATGAGATCTATTTGCAATGGGGATATATTCTGATGTCAAACAACAAGTGTTAAAACTGCTACCGCATAAGATTTATGTGGTTTTTCGGATCTAAGCCATGAATCTAAGCAAGAAGAAAGAAGGCGGCGACGGACACCGATGAACACTGAAACGCTAATGACAGATCTATGGCGAGGAAAGGGAGGACTTACTGATGCTGATGAGGCAGCGGAGAGGCGCCGCGGTGCTCTGGTCCGTTCAGGGTGATGTAGCGGCCGGAGTCGAGGTCGGAGACGAAGGTTGACGGCGGCGGAGCTCGGGCACACTGGAGCGTCGCGGGGAGGAAGAAGAAGGCGAGAAGGAAAAGGGGGGAAATGAAAGGTGAGCCCGTGGCCCTATTTATAAGGGTGGAAGGATAAGTGGCAGGCGCGAGAATCGAGGAGACAGGAAAATGGATGCGTGACAGCGCGGGCGCCTCAATTTTCGGAGTGTCAGTAAAGAAAGAGATTTATTAAGATTTGGGTTCTGTGTAGCATTAATCACAGGTGACGTCACGGCGGGTTACCACAATTTCCGGAGATGACGTCATGGCGTGTTACAATGTTTTACAGTAAGATGAATAAGGATTTTTCTAAGTGTCGAAGATTGAATGAACAAGTTCAAATCAACCTGGGGCCTAATGTTGGGGATATGACTATATGATATGACCCGCCCAGGAGGGGCCGGGTCATCCCTATGGCGGTTCATCTCAATGAAGCCCAAGAGTATATTAAAGATGGTGGTTCATAGACAGGCTTGTTAGAGGGCCTAAACCCGAAGGCGGCTTAAGGCCCATAAGTGTAAACCGCCATGTATGCGTAGACTTGTAATGTAAGGTGATACGTCTCCGTCGTATCTACTTTTCCAAACACTTTTGCCCTTGTTTTGAACTCTAACTTGCATGATTTGAATGGAACTAACCCGGACTGACGCTGTTTTCAGCAGACTTTCCATGGTGTTATTTATGTGCAGAAACAAAAGTTCTCGGAATGACCTGAAACTCCACAGAACATATTTTTGGAAAATATTAAAAATATTGGAAGAAGAATCCACGTCAGGGGGCCCACACCCTGTCCACGAGGGTGGGGGCGCGCCTGCCCCCCTGGGCGCGCCCCCTGCCTCGTGGGCCCCCTGAGGCTCCACCGACCTCAACTCCAACTCCATATATTCGTGTTCGGGGAGAAAAAAATAAGAGAGAAGGATTCATCGCGTTTTACGTTCGGAGCCGCCGCCAAGCCCTAAAACCTCTCGGGAGGGCTGATCTGGAGTCCGTTCGGGGCTCCGGAGAGGGGAATCCGTCGCCATCGTCATCATCAACCATCCTCCATCACCAATTTCATGATGCTCACCGCCGTGCGTGAGTAATTCCATCATAGGCTTGCTGGACGGTGATGGGTTGGATGAGATTTATCATGTAATCGAGTTAGTTTTGTTAGGGTTTGATCCCTAGTATCCACTATGTTCTGAGATTTTGATGTTGCTATGACTTTGCTATGCTTAATGCTTGTCACTAGGGCCCAAGTGCCATGATTTCAGATATGAACCTATTATGTTTTCATGAATATATGTGAGTTCTTGATCCTATCTTGCAAGTCTATAGTCACCTACTATGTGTTATGATCCGGCAACCCCGAAGTGACAATAATCGGGACCACTCCCGGTGGTGACCGTAGTTTGAGGTGTTCATGTATTCACTATGTGTCAATGCTTTGGTCCGGTACTCTATTAAAAGGAGGCCTTAATATCCCTTAGTTTCCATTAGGATCCCGCTGCCACGGGAGGGTAGGACAAAAGATGTCATGCAAGGTCTTTTCCATAAGCACGTATGACTATATTTGCAATACATGCCTACATTACATTGATGAATTGGAGCTAGTTCTGTGTCACCCTATGTTATGATTGTTACATGATGAACCGCATCCGGCATAATTCTCCATCACCGATCCAATGCCTACGAGCTTTTCACATATTGTGCTTCGCTTATTTACTTTTCCATTGCTACTGTTACAATCACTACAAAACCCAAAAATATTAATTTTGTTACCGTTACTGTTACTTCCATATTACTTTGCTACTAAATACTTTGCTGCAGATACTAAGTTATCCAGGTGTGGTTGAATTGACAACTCAACTGCTAATACTCGAGAATATTCTTTGGCTCCCCTTGTGCAAATCAATAAATTCGGGTTGAATACTCTACCCTCGAAAACTGTTGCGATCCCCTATACTTGTGGGTTATCAAGACTATTTTCTGGCGCCGTTGCCGGGGAGCATAGCTCTATTCTTTGAGTCACTTGGGATTTATATCTGCTGGTCACTATGAAGAACTTGAAAGACGAGAAAACAAAAATTTATCCCTCAACTACGAGGGGAGGTAAGGAACTGCCATCTAGCTCTGCACTTGATTCACCTTCTGTTTTGAGTAAGCTTGCGACACCTAAACCTGCTTCTGCTATTCATTCTGATATGTCGCATGTTATTGATGATGCCACTTCTGCTATGCGTGATACTTATGATGAAACTACTACTATGCTTGATACTACTGTGCCACTTGGTGAATTTTTTGATGAACAACTTTCTAGGGCTAGAGAGAATGAAATTATTGAAACTAATAATATTGAAGATAGTGATGATGAAGACTCTCCCCCTAATAAATATGAATTGCCTGTTGTGTCTGAGGGTTGTGTTTTGGATGAAGAATCTGCTAGAGCTATTTTAGCTTGCAATGATAGAAGTGATCTTAAGAAATTATTAGCTAAATGGAAGCAGCGATCTCTTAATGCTAGAATGAAACCTGGCCCTGCTTTTGCTACTTCACCTATCTGTGTTACTGATAAGGATTATGAATTCTCTGTTGATCCTGATATAATTACTTTGGTTGAATCAGATCCTTTTTATGGCTATGAATCTGAAACTGTTGTGGCACATCTTACTAAATTAAATGATATAGCCACCCTGTTCACTAATGATGAGAAATCTCGCTACCTTTATATCCTCAAAATATTTTCGTTCTCATTAAAGGGTGATGCTAAGATATGGTTCAATTCTCTTGATCCTGGTTGTGTGCGTAGTCCCCAGGATATGATTTATTACTTCTCTTCTAAATATTTCCCTGCTCATAAGAAACAAGCTGCTTTAAGGGATATATACAATTTTGTGCAAATTGAAGAAGAGAGTCTCCCACAAGCTTGGGGGAGGCTTCTCCAATTACTTAATTCTTTGCCTGATCATCCTCTCAAGAAAAATGAAATAATTGATATCTTTTATAATGGACTAACCGATGCTTCCAGAGATTACCTGGATAGTTGTGTTGGTTTTGTTTTCAGGGAAAGAACACCGGATGAAGCTGAAATTCTATTGAATAATATGTTGACAAATGAAAATAATTGGACACTTCCTAAGCCAGGTCCTGAGCCAATTCCCGAGCCTATTCCTAAACCAACTCCGAAGAAAAGAGGTGTTCTATTTCTCAGTCCTGAAGATATGCAAGAGGCAAAGAAATCTATGAAAGAAAAGGGTATTAAAGCTGAAGATGTTAAGAATTTACCTCCTATTGAAGAAATACATGGTCTTAATTTACCGCCTAATGAAGAAAATTATGGTCTTAATCCATTACCTATTGAAGAAACTCGTGGTCTTGATAACCCGACACAGGTAGTAAAGGTAAATTCTCTCTATAGATATGATAAAGCTGAAATCCCTCCTACTAAGTTTGCTAGCCAATGTTTGGATGAGTTTGATAATTTTATGGTTAAGCAAGAAGATTTCAATGCTTATTTTGGTAGACAGTTAAAACAAAATGCTTTATATGATTGAACACTTGGGTGATTATATGTCTAGAGTTAAAGGTGAACTTAAACTCATTAGTAAACATGCTTCTATGGTTACCACTCAAGTAGAACAAGTACTTAAAGCTCAGAACGATTTTCTCAATGAATTGAATAGTAAGAATAATGATTATGCTGTTAGAGTGGCTACTAGAACTGGTAAAATGACTCAGGAACCTTTGTATCCTGAAGGCCACCCTAAGAGAATTGAACAAGATTCTCAGAGAAATAATATTGAGGCACCTAGTCCTTCTAAAAAGAAGAAAAAGAAAAATGATAGGACTTTGCATGCTTCTAGTGAACCTATTGCTGAAACACCTGAGAATCCTGATGATATTTCTATTTCTGATGCTGAAACACAATCTGGTAATGAACATGAACCTAGTTATAATGTTAATGATAATGTTCATGAGGATGCTCAACCTAGTAATGACAATGATGTAGAAATTGAACCTGCTGTTGATCTTGATAACCCACAATCGTTATGATAAGAGAGACTTTGTTGCTAGGAAACACGGTAAAGAAAGAGAACCATGGGTTCAGAAACCCATGCCTTTTCCTCCCAAACCATCCAAGAAAAAGGATGATGAGGATTTTGAGTTCTTTGCTGAAATGATTAGACCTATCTTTTTGCGTATGCGATTAACTGATATGCTCAAAATGAATCCTTATGCTAAGTATATGAAAGAAATTGTTACTAATAAAAGAAAGATACCGGAAGCTGAAATTTCCACCATGCTTGCTAATTATACTTGTAAGGGTGGAATACCAAAGAAACTTGGAGATCCAGGAGTACCAACTATACCATGCTCCATTAAAAGAAACTATGTTAAAACTACTTTATGTGATCTTGGAGCCGGTGTTAGTGTTATGCCTCTCTCTTTATATTGTAGACTTGATTTGAATAAGTTGACACCTACTGAAATATCTTTGCAAATGGCCGATAAATCAACTGCTATACCTGTCGGTACTTGTGAGGATGTGCCTGTTGTGGTTGCAAACGTTACTATTTTAACGAACTTTGTTATTCTTGATATTCCCGAGGACGATAGTATGTCTATTATTCTTGGAAGACCCTTTTTGAATACTGCAGGGGCTGTTATTGATTGCAACAAAGGCAATGTCACTTTTCATGTTAATGGCAATGAGCATACGGTACACTTTCCGAGGAAACAACCTCAAGTTCATAGTATCAACTCTATTGGAAAAATTCCATCGATTATTTTTGGAGGTTTTGAGTTTCCTTTACCTACTGTCAAGAAGAAATATGATATTCTTATTATTGGGGATGTGCATATCCCCGTTGAGGTAACCTAGTGTTATTCGAAATTTCTCCGGTTCCATGTTATTCGGAATGAGTTTGTTAACAAGACTTGATCAACCTTGTTAGTGGATTCCTTTTGATGAGCATGAGATGGATGAAACTAGGAAACACAACCTTCTGTACTCTCTCTACTTTCTGTTATTTAGTTGAAATAAAGTAAAAACAGTATTTTCCTGTCTGTTTTCTGATTTATCCGTGCAATATAAAAATACCCTGAAAATAAAAGTTCTCCAAATTCCCTGCCAATTTAATATGATTTTTTCTGGAATATTTGAGAATATCTGGAACTGAGAACACAGCAGGGGGAGCAAACACCTGGCCACGAGGGTCCAGGGCGCGCCCACCCCTACAGTGCGCGCCCCCTGCCTCGTGGGCCCATGGTGGCTCCCCTCCACTTATTCCTGCACCCACACACTTCTTCTTCCTCCCAAAAAAATCACCATCCAGCTCAAGCACGAGTTCTAGCTCATTTTGCTGCGATTTTCGATCTCCTTGCTCAAAGCACCTCTCACAAAACTGCTTGGGGGCATTGTTCCTTGGTATGTGACTCCTCCACTGGTCCAATTAGTTTTTGTTCTAGTGCTCTATTCATTGCAAATTTGTGCTGCCTAGGTGACCATGTTCTTGAGCTTGCATGTCAAAATTATATGGTTCCAAGTAGTTCTAATGCTTGATATAGTCTCTAGGCACTTGTAGGAGTAGTTGCTATCAATTTTGTTGAGCTTGGTTCACTTTTATTTGAAGTTACTAAAAATTTCAGAAATTTTTCAGAGGAAGAAATATGCTTAGGAAAATGTACCAAGGTGGTTCTTCAAGGAAGCAAGGACCCAGGCTTGCAATGCATGATGCTGACGATGAGCCACCAAGGGACGCTCCAGTGCGGCCTTGTGAATGGCCTTCAGAAAACTTTATGGATCGAGCGGGAATCAAGGAAGAATTTAACGCATATTTGCGTAATGCTGATCTTGTGAGCTTCGAGGGAGAAAAGTGCCGCCAGTACCAGTATCTCACTAGTTCCTTTGTGAGGAGGTTTGAATTTTCATCTTCACGCAATTCTCCAACTGTCCTGTTTGATCTTTTTGAAAAATCTTATACGATGGACTTAGAGGATTTTACCACTGCTTGCAAACTTCCACAATGGGGTAGTGCTAGTGAACCTCGCAAATCTGAATTTAGAAATTTTCTTGCTAGTATAACTGTGGGGGAATCTAGAGATATAGCACAAGCTACCATAGGGAGCATTCATTTTCCTGCTATACATTATTTTGCTCTCTTCAAAGGTAGGGGCATAAATGGTAAAGATGAAGCATGTCATATGTGTGTCCCCGACCTCAGTATTCTTAGGAGTGCTGTGTTAGGAGACAAATCTTATAATTTGGGAGCCATTGTTGCACGTAGGTTGCATCATAATAGATTTAATGGAGATTTCTTCGGTGGAATTTATGCAACCCGCTTAGCTGATTTTCTTGGTGTAACCATACGTAATGATGATATTGAATTGCCTCCTACTTATTTAGACTTTAATGCTATGGTTCACCACCAGTTTGTCGAGAGGAATGAATCACCTCTCCGGTATTGCTTAATCTTTGACAGACGTCGTGCTGTCCGTATTACTCTCCCTGCTCCAGCCTTCTTTGATTATCAGGCAAAAGGAAGACATTTTATTACCAGAGAGGAGGCAGATGAGTACGAGAGGAGGGCAGAGGCAGCTCGCCGCCACGCTGCAGCCCAGGAGGCAATAACTGCCGCATCGCAGTACGACCCCAGCTACAACTATGGATATCCGCCAGGCCATCCGTGGCAATAAACCAACTTAGGCCAAAAGCCTAAGCTTGGGGGAGTATGTATTTCCCACCGACATTACATTCATGGTCACACACTCATTGCTAGATGTCGGTGCTCATACTCTTTCATTGTATTATCCATGCTAGTTTATTTTCTTTTTCTTGCTTTCTTCTTGTGTGTTTAATAAACCTTAAGAAAAACCAAAAAAATTAGTGTGGCTTTTAGTTAGTTTACTTTTCTTGTTGTAGTAGTAATAATTAAAAAGAAAACCCAAAAAGATTTCCCGTTCTTCTTTTGCTTGTTGGGAGCTTTCCCGTGTAAATAGTTTTATTTCTTTTCTTTTCTTTGGGGGTCGATAGGAGAAGACCATAATTAAATTGTTGAAGTGGCTCTTATATGCATTATTGTTGATCCAACCAAGAGCCCATATTGCCTTGTCTTCTCCTGCTTATTGAATGCTCGCAGATTCTAGCTTAGTCCAATGCACGTGCACTCTTATTATTTTCACATCGTTCGGTCGTGCAAGTGAAAGGCAATTATGACGATATATGATGGACTGACTGAGATGAGAGAAGCTGGTATGAACTCGACCTCTCTTGTTTTTGTAAATATGGTTAGTTCATCGTTCCTGATTCAGCCTATTATGAATAAACATGTTTGCAATGACAATTAGAGATCATAGTTGCTTATGCCATGCTTGATTAGCTATGAGTTATAATGGTTTACCTTGCGTGCCAACATGCTATTAAAATGGTTGTGATGTGGTATAGTGGGGCGTGGTATCCTCCTTTGAATGATTTAAGTGACTCGACTTGGCACATGTTCACACATGTAGTTGAAACAAATCAACATAGCCTTCACGATATTTATGTTCATGGTGGATTATATCCTACTCATGCTTGTACTCAATGTTTATTAATTTTAATGTATGTTCATGACTGTTGTCGCTCTCTAGTTGGTCGCTTCCCAGTCGTTTGCTAGTCTTCACTTGTACTAAGCGGGAATACTGCTTGTGCATCCAATCCCTTAAACCCCAAAGTTATGCCATATGAGTCCACTATATCTTCCTATATGCGGTATCTACCTGCCGTTCCAAGTAAATTTGTATGTGCCAAACTCTAAACCTTCAAATAAACATTCTTTTTTGTATGCTCGAATAGCTCATGTATCAACTAGGGATGTCTGTATCTTCCATGCTAGGCGGGTTATTCTCAAGAGGAGTGGACTCCGCTCCTCACTCACGAGAAAATGGCTGGTCACCGGGATGCCCAATCCCATGCTTTATGCAAACTAAATCAAAATAATTGCAAACAAAACTCCCCCTAGGACTGTTGCTAGTTGGAGGCACTCGTTGTTTCGAGCAAGCCATGGATTGATGCTTGTTGGTGGAGGGGGAGTATAAACTTTACCATTCTGTTTGGGAACCGCCTATAATGTGTGTAGCATGGAAGATATCGCATTCTCTTGGTTGTTATGTTGACAATGAAAGTATGCCGCTCAAAATATTATTTATCTCTATTTCAAAATCGAGCTCTGGCACCTCTACAAATCCCTGCTTCCCTCTAGGAAGGGCCTATCTATTTACTTTTATGTTGAGTCATCACCCTCTTATTAAAAGCACTAGCTGGAGAGCGCTGCTGTCATTTGCATCCATTACTATTAATTTATATTGGGTATGACTATGGCTGGATCTCTTTTACCATGAATTACAATGTTTAGTCAGTCCTTGATCTTTAAAGGTGCTCTGCATTTATGTTTTGCGGTCTCATAAAGGGCTAGCGAGATACCATCCTGTTATATCATATCATGATTTTTTTGAGAAAGTGTTGTCATCCGAGATTTATTATTATTGCTCGTTAGTTGATTATGCCATTGACATGAGTAAACATGAGACCTAAGTGTTATTGTGAATATGGTTAGTTATAATCTTTGCTGAAAACTTGAATGCTGGCTTTACATATTTACAACAACAAGAGCAAACAGAGTTTGTAAAAGTCTTTCTTTATCACTTTCAGTTTATCAACTGAATTGCTTGAGGACAAGCAAAGGTTTAAGCATGGGGGAGTTGATACGTCTCCGTCGTATCTACTTTTCCAAACACTTTTGCCCTTGTTTTGGACTCTAACTTGCATGATTTGAATGGAACTAACCCGGACTGACGATGTTTTCAGCAGACTTTCCATGGTGTTATTTATGTGCAGAAACAAAAGTTCTCGGAATGACCTGAAACTCCACGGAACATATTTTTGGAAAATATTAAAAATACTGGAAGAAGAATCCATGTCAGGGGGCCCACACCCTGTCCATGAGGGTGGGGGCGCGCCCCTGCCTCGTGGGCCCCCTGACGCTCCACCGACCTCAACTCCAACTCCATATATTCGTGTTCGAGGAGAAAAATAAGAGAGAAGGATTCATCGCGTTTTACGATATGGAGCCGCCGCCAAGCCCTAAAACCTCTTGGGAGGGCTGATCGTCCGTTCGGGGCTCCGGAGAGGGGAATCCGTCGCCATCGTCATCATCAACCATCATCCATCACCAATTTCATGATGCTCACCGTCGTGCGTGAGTAATTCCATCGTAGGCTTGCTGGACGGTGATGGGTTGGATGAGATTTATCATGTAATCGAGTTAGTTTTGTTAGGTTTGATCCCTAGTATCCACTATGTTCTGAGATTGATGTTGCTATGACTTTGCTATGCTTAATGATTGTCACTAGGGCCCGAGTGCCATGATTTCAGATCTGAACCTATTATGTTTTCATGAATATATGTGAGTTCTTGATCCTATCTTGCAAGTCTATAGTCACCTACTATGTGTTATGATCCGGCAACCCCGAAGTGACAATAACCGGGACCACTCCCGGTGATGACCGTAGTTTGAGGTGTTCATGTATTCACTATGTGTTAATGCTTTGGTCCGGTACTCTATTAAAAGGAGGCCTTAATATCCCTTACTTTCCATTAGGACCCCGCTGCCACGGGAGGGTAGGACAAAAGATGTCATGCAAGGTCTTTTCCATAAGCATGTATGACTATATTCGGAATACATGCCTACATTACATTGATGAATTGGAGCTAGTTCTGTGTCACCCTATGTTATGATTGTTACATGATGAACCGCATCCGGCATAATTCTCCATCACCGATCCAATGCCTATGAGCTTTTCACATATTGTTCTTTGCTTATTTACTTTTCCGTTGCTACTGTTACAATCACTACAAAACCCCAAAATATTACTTTTGTTACCGGTACCGTTACTTCCATATTACTTTGGTACTAAATACTTTGCTGCAGATACTAAGTTATCCAGGTGTGGTTGAATTGACAACTCAACTGCTAATACTCGAGAATATTCTTTGGCTCCCCTTGTGTCGAATCAATAAATTCGGGTTGAATACTCTACCCTCGAAAACTGTTGTGATCCCCTATACTTGTGGGTTATCATAAGGCATGTAAGATAAGTCACCAAGCCGGACACGTTGTACGAGCCGGCTGGGACTCTGTAGGCTGCAGGGTGTCAACCCATGTATATAAGGGGACAACCCGACAGCGTCTTAGGGCAAGAAACAACAGATCGAAAGCCGGGCAAAGCGTATCCGCTCCCTGGTAATCGAAACCCTAGCAATTCCACCTCAAACTGGATTAGGCTTTTACCTTCACCGCAAGGAGCCGAACCAGTATAAACTCCTCGTGTCCTTTGTCCCGTTTAACCCCTTTAAGCTAACCTCGTCACAATGGCTCCGCAACTAAGTCCTTCCATGAGGACATCTGTCGTGACACTTCCACGACTACAAGGATGGCGAAAAAAATTACATCTTTCAGCACAATCATCTAGCCTCTCTTGCAACTTTTTCGTTTCTAAATATTTATGCTTCTTACAAAATCTATCTTCCCTTTTTTTTGTGCAAAGGCACTCCCAATTCACTCCACAAAAAGTGACATGCTTATAAGAAACATTTTTGTCATGACTTGTGCAATCATCATTAGCATTTTGGATATTCAAAGAATTCACACTAACAACATTGCAATCATGCTCATCATTGAAATATTTTGTAACAAGCATTTTATCAACTTCTTCTAACAATTGAGCACAATTTTTTGAACCATCATTTTCAGGAAAGATATTATAAAGATGATCAATAATATGATGCAACCTAAATTCCATTTTTTGGGTAGTTTTCTTTTATAGACCAAACTAGTGATAAACAGGAAACTAAAAGATTCAATTGCAAGATCTAAAGATATACCTTCAAGCACTCACCTCCCCGGCAATGGCGCCAGAAAAGAGCTTGATGTCTACTACGCAACTTTATTCTTGTAGACACGTGTTGGGCCTCCAAGCGCAGAGTTTTCTAGGATAGTAGCAATTTTCCCTCAAGTGGATGACCTAAGGTTTATCAATCCGTGAGAGGTGTAGGATGAAGATGGTCTCTCTCAAACGAGCCTGCAACCAAATGCAAGAAATATCTTGTGTCCCCAACACACCCAATACAATGGCAAATTGTATAGGTGCACTAGTTCGGCGAAGAGATGGTGATAAAAGTGTAATATGGATGGTAGGAATATATTTTTATAATCCAAATAAATAAAAACAGCAAGGTACCAAATAGTAAACGGGCACAAAAACGGTATTGCAATGCTTCAAAATGAGGCCTAGGGTTCGTACTTTCGCCAGTGCAATCTCTCAATAGTGCTAACATAGTTGGATCATATGATTACCCCTCAAAGTGCAATAAAGAATCACTCCCGAGTTCCTATTAGCGGAGAACAAAAGATATAAATTGTTTGTAGGGTATGAAACCACCTCAAATCTATTATTTCCGATCAATCTATCCTAGAGTTCGTACTAAAATAACGCAAGCTATTCTTTCTGATCGATCTAATCAAGAGTTTGTACTAAAATAACACCAAAGCAACTTCATATTCATAATACTCAATCCACACAAAGGACTACAAAGAGACCCCAAAGTTTCTATCGGAGAAAAGATAATAAAAACGTGCATCAACCCCTATGCATAGTTACCCCAATGTCACCTCGGGAATCCGCAAGTTGAGTGCCATAACATACATCAAGTGAATAAATATGATACCCCATTGTCACCTCAAGTATTCATACCGCAAGACATACATCATGTGTTCTCATATCTGAATATTCAATCCGACAAGACAAAACTTCAAAGGGTAAAGATTCAATTCATCACAACAAGAGTATAGAGGGGAGAAACATCATATGATCCATCTATGTTAACAAAGCCCATGATATAGATCACGAGAGAGAGAGAGAGAGAGAGAGAGAGAGATTAAACACATAGCTTCTGGTACAAACCCTCAGCCCTGAGGCTGGACTACTCCCTCCTCATCGTGGTGGCCGCCGGGATGATGAAGATGGCCACCGGTGATGATTCCCCCCTCCGGCAGGGTGCCGAAACGGGTCTAGATTGGTTTTCAGTGGCTACAGAAGTTCAGGCGTCTTGTGCCAGAAAATGTCTAGTTATCTTGTTATTTTGTGTCTGTTCTGTATTCTGTTAAGACTGAGTGGTGCTGTCAGGTTTTCGCCCCATAGTGCTCGTTTCGTTGGCGGGCGGGCACAGTGGGTTTCCTGGCAGTGCGTTGAACTCACTACCCTCTTTCCCTTCTCCTTGGTTATGTCTGGAACTATTGTATTTCCGTTTAAGGCAAATGGAAAGGGGTACGCCCGGTTCAAAAAAAACATGACACACTGAGTTACAATAGAGTTCTTGGCAGTGTGCTCGCGATGACAACGTCAGTGTAGGCCGAGGACGAGGTGACGAGACGAACGACGCTGGCGAGGGCAGTAAACACAAGCAACTAGTTCGCCGCGACGTCATCGGACTCGGTGCCGAGGCCACCGTCCACCGCTACGGGCTCGTCCGTGCAGAACGTCGGCCTCCTCGGGTCAACGAGCAAGCCTCCCGCCGCCGTGGGACTGACGTACATAATGCTGGCAACAGAGGTGCACGAGGCAACAACAGGGGACAAGCCGCAACCATGGCTCTTGAGCTCGGCAACGAAGGAAGGGGTGGACGCGCGGCGAGGCAGGGGAGCCTCGGACATAGGAGTCGGCAGGGTCGCGAGATCCTCCATGGCGGTGCCATGGCCTTAAACGTGGCGAGCTCGCGTATAAGGCGGGGCGGCGTCGACGTGGCCTGCACGCGCGACAGAGGAGGCTCGGGGTGAGGTCCTGGCAGCAAGCCGTCGGAGGAGCTTGGGCAGAGGGGTGGCGCCATGGAAGCAGCCATGGCTGGCCGAGGCAACGGTCGGCGATGGACTAGGGGCGTGGGCACTCGCGCGCGGAGTATGCGGCGATTATCTCATTGGCAAACGGTTGATGCTGGCGCGGAAGGGATGGGCGCTTGGTGGGCAGACGGGGCGAGCAAGAATGGCCACCGTGTGTGCAGCAGAATCGCGCCTTGCCAGCCGCGGCGACCCACACATGGCCGCATGGGGACCGATCTGGGGATCCAGTGGGACGAACTCGTCCACGGGCCGCGCCGGCCGGCGAGCGCCTGCGATGCGCCGCCATTCCCCGGCTCGTCTGCGTCCTCCCGTTCTCCTCTGTCTCCCTACTTCTTCTTCCTCTCCTCCTCCCCACACAGGACGCCATGGCCACCCCGGAAGGTCACCTCGCCTCTATGGTTGACGAAACTACGAATTGATAGCCTAAATGGAATCATGACATTGATGTGCATCTTTTTTGTATAAACCTTATCTCGAATCAAAGTAGTGTTGTGTAGATCACAAGGGACAAAGAAAAGGAGATTAGAAAGGAGTTTAATGGAGGTATGAGAAGAGACCACGTATAGAGCTCGCATCCCTCCTGTATACACTCGTGCAAGGGGACCCACCACATGCGCTCGAGGTGGCTCGACCCAGTCCGGCTCGCTGGAAACGGCCGATTCGGCTGTTCCTAGCGGGACTGGCTGAGGAGTGCGTTAAGTTCCGTGCGAAGCAACATTTATATGCGACCCAACTAACCAAACAGCCTTAAAACATCTCACGTGGGTCTGGCTGGGCCTAATATAGGCAATCAAACACATCCTAGGTAAAACATGGGAGGCGGTGAACATGATGTAGGGTTCAGTGACACCCAAATAACAGCCCCTGTCCCCAACTACTATTCATACCGCAGGCTTCCACTGGTAGAAAAGGAGGCTTCCATACGCCCCCATTAGTCCCCAAAACAATCGAACCGCGACCAAAGGGGTCTTTAGTCGCGGTTCGGGAGGAGACCCGCGACCAACTATCTGGGCCCAGCGCGCTCGGTCGACAGCTGGCGGACGGGAGGGGCTTTAGTCCCGCTTGGCCTGGCCAGCCGGGACTAAAGGTCCCCGAAGGCCTTTAGTCGCGGTTGGCCAGGCCAACCGGGACTAAAGGCCCATCCAGCTGGCGGACGGGAGGGGCTTTAGTCCCGGTTGGCCTGGCCAACCGCGACTAAAGGTCCCCGAAGGCCTTTAGTTGCGGTTGGCCAGGCCAACCGGGACTAAAGGCCCATCCCTATATATAGAACTCAGCTCACTTCACTTCACTCAGCTCACTTCACAATTTTCAGAAGGGGGTGGTGGGTTTGCTTTTGGTTCCTCCTATGCACACAAGGTGTTTGATGAAATGCCCGAGAGCCTGAAACAAACATGATATGAAGTGTCCGAGCCACACTTGAGCTTTCTCATTTATTTTTCCTCCGCGATCGCGGTTAGCAACTTGAACCTTTCATGTGTCATTGATAAAATATGCATGTGTGTAGTTCATTGTTTAATTTGTATTATTTCTAGCTAGTTAGTTTAACAAATGCATGATGGTTAATTATATACTTTATATAATAATAATGCAGATGAATCGGCAATGGATGTATGGTCCCCGAGTCTCCGGCGAGTTCACTACTGGTTTGAAAGATTTCCTCGTAGTGGCAAATGCGAACAAGCAGCAAGGTTTTATTATTTGTCCATGTGCTGTCTGTAAGAATCAGAAGGGTTACTCCTCCTCAAGAGACGTTCACATGCACCTGCTTCGGCACGGTTTCATGCCAAACTATAATTGTTGGACCAAGCATGGAGAAAGAGGGGTTAGAATGGAAGAAGATGAAGAAGGGGATGATATCGATGACAACTATCATGATCATTTCGGTGATACTTTCATGGAGGATGATGCTAAAGGTGGGGAAGGGTTAGGTGAAGGTGAAGAAGAGGCACATGATGAGCCCGCTGATGATCTTGGTCGGACCATTGCTGATGCACGGAGACGCTGCGAAACTGACAAGGAGAGGGAGAATTTGGATCGCATGTTAGAGGATCACAAAAAGTCGTTGTATCCAGGATGCGATAATAGTCTGAAAAAGCTGGGCTGCACACTGGATTTGCTAAAATGGAAGGCACAGGAAGGTGTAGGTGACTCATCATTTGAAAATTTGCTGAAAATGTTGAAGAATATGTTTCCGAAGAATAACGAGTTGCCCGCCAGTACGTACGAAGCAAAGAAGGTTGTCTGCCCTCTAGGTTTAGAGGTTCTGAAGATACATGCATGCATTAACGACTGCATCCTCTACCGCGGTGAATACGAGAATTTGAATGAATGCCCTGTATGCACTGCATTGCATTATAAGATCAGAGGCGATGACCCTGGTGACGATGTTGAGGGCGAGAAACCCAGGAAGAGGGTTCCCGCCAAGGTGATGTGGTATGCTCCTATAATACCACGGTTGAAACGTCTGTTCATGAACAAAAAGCATGCCAAGTCGTTGCGATGGCACAAAGAGGACCGTAAGTCCGACGGGGAGTTGAGACACCCCGTTGATGGAACACAATGGAGAAAGATCGACAGAGTGTTCAAAGATTTTGCAGCTGACGCAAGGAACATAAGATTTGGTCTAAGTATTGATGGCATGAATCCTTTTGGCGAGCAGAGCTCCAGCCATAGCACCTGGCCCGTGACTCTATGCATCTACAACCTTCCTCCTTGGTTGTGCATGAAGCGGAAGTTCATTATGATGCCAATTCTCATCCAAGGCCCTAAGCAACCCAGCAACGACATCGATGTGTACCTAAGGCCATTAGTTGAAGAACTTTTACAGTTGTGGGCCAGACCTGGTGTACGTGTCTGGGATGAGCACAAAGGAGAGGAATTTGACCTACGAGCGTTGCTTTTTGTAACCATCAACGATTGGCCTGCTCTCAGTAACCTTTCGGGACAGACAAATAAGGGATACAATGCATGCACGCACTGCTTACATCAGACTGAAAGTGTACGTTTGGTTAATTGTAAGAAGAACGTGTACATGGGTCATCGTCGATTTCTTCCCCGAAATCATAACGTAAGAAAGAAAGGCAAGCATTTCAACGGCAAGGCAGATCACCGGCCGAAGCCTGCGGAACGTACTGGTGCTGAGATATTTGATATGGTCAAGGATTTGAAAGTCATCTTTGGAAAGGGTCCTCGCGGACAATCAGTTCCGTGGGGAGTTGACGGGCACGCACCCATGTGGAAGAAGAAATATATATTTTGGGAGCTAGAATATTGGAAAGTCCTAGATGTCCGCTCTACAATCGACGTGATGCATGTTACGAAGAATATTTGCGTGAACCTGCTAAGCTTCTTGGGCGTGTATGGGAAGACAAATGATACAAAGGAAGCACGGCAGGACCAGCAACTTTTGAAAGACCCAGATGACCGACATCCGGAATGGTTTCAAGGTCGTGCCAGCTACGCTCTTACCAAAGAAGAGAAGGTCATTTTTTTTTGAATGCCTGAGCAGTATGAAGGTCCCGTCTGGCTTCTCGTCGAATATAAAGGGAATAATAAACATGGCAGAGAAAAGTTCCAAAACCTGAAGTCTCACGACTGCCACGTGATTATGACGCAATTGCTTCCGATTGCTTTGAGGGGGCTCCTACCGGAAAATGTTCGAGTAGCCATTGTGAAGCTATGTGCATTCCTCAATGCAATCTCTCAGAAGGTAATCAATCCAGAAGATCTACCACGGTTACAGAACGATGTGGTCCAATGCCTTGTCAGTTTCGAGTTGGTGTTCCCACCATCCTTCTTCGATATTATGACGCACCTCCTGGTCCACCTAGTCGAAGAGATTTCCATTCTCGGTCCTGTATTTCTACACAATATGTTCCCCTTTGAGAGGTTCATGGGAGTATTAAAGAAATATGTTCGTAACCGTGCTAGGCCAGAAGGAAGCATCGCCAAGGGCTATGGAAATGAGGAGGTAATTGAGTTCTGTATTGACTATGTTCCTGACCTTAAGCCGATTGGTATTCCTCAATCGCGGCACGAGGGGAGACTAAGTGGAAAAGGCAAGATCGGAAGGGAATCCACGATATGTATGGACGGTCATTCTATGACTGAAGCACACCACACAATTCTGCAAAATTCCAGCTTGGTGGCTCCGTACTTCGAGCAACACAGGAATATTTTACGCTCGGACAACCCGGGGAAGCCTGAATCCTGGATTAGAAAGGCCCACATGGAGACTTTTGGCAGTTGGTTGCGAAAACATTTAATGAATGACAATGATGTTGGAGATCAGCTGTACATGTTGGCCAAGAAACCATCTTCGACTATAACGACTTTCCAAGGGTACGAGATAAATGGGAATACATTTTACACCATCGCCCAAGATAAAAAGAGCACCAACCAAAACAGTGGTGTCCGCTTTGATGCAGCAACCGAGAATGGGCAAAAGGTCACATATTATGGTTACATAGAGGAGATATGGGAACTTGACTATGGACCCTCCTTTAAGGTCCCTTTGTTCCGGTGCAAATGGTTCAAGCTAACAGGAGGTGGGGTAAAGGTGGACGAGCAATACGGAATGACAATGGTGGATTTCAACAATCTTGGTTACCTTGACGAACCATTCGTCCTTGCCAAAGATGTCGCTCAGGTTTTTTATTTGAAGGACATGAGTAGCAAACCGAGGAAACGGAAAGATAAGAAAACGATCAGTACATCATGCGATGATCCAAAGCGCCACATTGTTCTTTCAGGGAAAAGAAACATCGTGGGAGTGGAGGACAAGACAGACATGTCAGAAGATTATAATATGTTTGGTGAAATTCCGCCCTTCAAAGTGAACACTGACCCAAGCATTAAGTTAAATGATGAGGATGCTCCATGGATACGGCACAATCGTAAGCAAGCAGGGACACAAGGGAAGAATTGATGTGTAATAATTTATTGTACCAAACTTTGTATTTGGTCGATGAACTGAATGATGTATCAAACCTTTTGTCAAACCTTCAAGGGATTTTAAAATGAATTAGTTTTATTTTTCTGATTTTTTTGATATATAATTGTATTTTTAAGATTTTAAAATGAATTAGTTTCATTTTTCTGATTTTAAAAGGAAAAAGGAAGAAGAAGAAAGAAGGAAAAAGGAAGAAAAAAACAGAACAAAAAAACAGAACAAAAAACGAAAAACAGAAGAAAAAAACAAACAGAAGAAAAACATAAGAAAAAAATAGAAGAAAAAAACAAACAGAAGAAAAAAGGAAAAAGGAAAAAAGGAAGACAAAAAGAAGAAAAACAAGAAAAAGGAAGAAACAAACAGACGAAAAAAAACAGAAGAAAAAAGGAAGAAGAAAAACAAGAATAAAATAAACAGAAGAAAAACAAAATAATATAAACTTTAATAAAATATATAAGTACAAACAGAATAAAATAAATTTTAATAACATAAATAAATAAGTAATTAGAAACTTTAATAGCAAAAATAATTATCATAAAGTAAAATAAATAAGTAATTAGAAACAAAATAAATAAAGCAAAAAAGAAAACAAAAAACAGGCAAAAAATAAAAAATATGCCACCTACTGGGCCACCACGGCCTGAATACGACTAGAAACCCATTAATGGGCCAGGATTCAGGCCCGCAGAAGGCCCAGTAGGCCCACAGGCACATAGTGACAGAATAGGCCCGTAAGCCTGTATTTGAGAGGAGCTCGAAGTGGTGAGCGCAGCCGCGCTTATAAACCACTGTCGAAGCCTCTCGGCTAGCGAGGTGGGACTAAACATCCCACCGCACCGCGCCAGTTCCAGTACAGACCTTTAGTCCCGGTTGGGGAGGCGGACCGCGACTAAAGGGTACCCTTTAGTCGCGGTTGTTGTCCCCAACCGCGACTAAAGGGTCTTTCTGCGCGGGAACGAAAGCGGCGCCAAAACCCTTTAGTCCCGGTTGGGGAGGCGGACCGCGACTAAAGGGTACCCTTTAGTCGCGGTCCTCCTCCCCAACCGCGACTAAAGGTGCGTCTATAAATACTGCACTTAGCAGTTTCGCCATTTCCCATTCTCCTCTCTCTCGACGCCGAAGCCCTGCCCCGACGCCGAAGCCCTGCCCCGACGCCGACGCCGACGCCGAAGCCCTGCGCGCCGCCGCTTCCGTCCCCAGTGAGCGCCGCCTCCGCCCGTGCCCTGCCCTTGCCCGCCGGCCGCCGCCCGCCGCCCGCCGCCCGCTGGCCCTGCCTGCCGTCCTCCGCGCGCCGGCAGAAGAAGAAGAAGGAAGAAGAAAAAGGAAGAAGAAGAAGAAAGAAAAAGGAAAAAGGAAGAAGAAGAAAGAAGGAAGAACAAAACAAAAGAAAAACAAAAGAAAAACAAAATAAAACAAAAGAAACAAAAAAACAAACAGAGAAAAAACAAAAAAAGGAAAACACAAGAAAAAGGAAAAAGAAAGAAAATAGAAAACAAAACAAATCACAAGACAAACAAACAGAAGAAAAAACAAAGGAAGAAGAAAAAAGAAAGAAGAAAGAAAGAAGAAAAGGAAGAAGAAAAAAGAAAGAAGAAAACAAAGGAGGAAGAAAAAAAAGGAAGAAGAAAAACAAAGGAAGAAGAAAACAAAGGAAGAAGAAAAAAGGAAGAAGAAAAAAAGGAAGAAGAAAAAAGAAAGAAGAAAGAAAGAAGAAAAAGGAAGAAGAAAAAAGGAAGAAGAAAAAAAGAAAGAAGAAAGAAAGAAGAAAGAAAAGGAAGAAGAAAAAACAAGAAAGAAAAGGAAGAAGAAAAACAAAGGAAGAAGAAAAAAAGGAAGAAGAAAAAAGAAAGAAGAAAGAAAAAGGAAGAAGAAAAACAAGAAAGAAAAAGGAAGAAGAAAAAATAAAAACCAAATGAAAACCAAATGAAAACCAAAAGAAAGAAGAAAGAAAAAGGAAGAAGAAAAAAAGAAGAAGAAAGGAAGAAGAAGAAAGAAAGAAAAAGAAAAAGGAAGAAGAAGAAAGAACGAAGAAAGGAAGAAGAAGAAAGAAAGAAGAAGAAAAAAATGAAAACCAAATGAAAACCAAATGAAAACCAAAAGAAAGAAGAAAGAAAAAGGAAGAAGAAAAAAGAAGAAGAAAGGAAGAAGAAAGGAAGAAGAAGAAAGAAAGAAAAAGAAAAAGGAAGAAGAAGAAAGAAAGAAGAAAGGAAGAAGAAGAAAGAAAGAAGAAGAAAGGAAGAAGAAGAAAGAAAGAAGAAGAAAGGAAAAAGGAAGAAGAAGAAAGAGGAAGAAGAAAGGAAGAAGAAGAAAGAAAGAAGAAAGAGGAAGAAGAAAGGAAGAAGAAGAAAAAAAGAATTTTTACTTAAAGAATCTTATTTTTTAATTCCTCCTCCTCTATGTCCCCTTAATCTTATTTTTTAATTCCTTTATACTTAAAGAATTTTTACTACATGCAGGAGTGACATATGGTGGACGATAGAACCGAGCCGCTTAGGGATCCGGAGGCTGAACGTTATTTAATGGACATCATCAACAACGAGATTCCTTATGTGTCGGGCTCAGAATATGAGCAACAAGAGGATATAGTCTCTTCTTTTCTAAACCTTGACGGTGGAACAGAGATTGTCGATGATCAAGAAGGTGAAGGAACGGACATTGTCGACGGAGGTCAACCGTCAACAACCGATGATCTCGAATTGCAAGTAGCAACCACCTCCGGCGAGGTATATATATACATTGAGCCTCTCGTGATACAAACTTACTGAAATGTGAATACATATGTATTAACGCACGTGACTCTCTTTCTTTTTTTAGCCCTCCGGATCGAGTACGACAAAGCGTGGCAAATCCAAGGCGATGAAAACAGGAGAAACATATGCCATTGAGTTTGTCAGTGAAACTGGCAAGCCCCTACAGCACACCTCAAAGTTTATCAACCAATGCGGAGTCGTTGTTAGAGACAACGTCCCGATCACCGTCCAGGAATGGAAGGAGCCAAAGAAGGCACGTCTTGGTTTCAGTTTTGTCGACAAGAGAACGAAAAAGGATTGCTGGAGAAAGCTTATGGAACATTTCATTCTACCTCCGGAATACAACAAAGTCGATGAATTCGGTAACGAGGTTCCGGGTGGACGTCAGAGGAGGAGGCTAGTTAAAGAGTTCGCTCTTCAGAAGATGGGCGAAGCATTCCGGAACTTCAAGAAAAATTTAACCCGTGACTATGTCAACAAGGGCAAGACTCCGGATTTCAATGGACAACATGAGAAACTGAAAGATGATTGGCCAGAATTTGTGAGGCAAAAGCAATCGGAGCATTTCAAGGAAATATCGAAAAAAATAAGGATAATGCGAGTAAGAAAAAGTTCCATCATATTATGGGGCCAGGAGGATACCGCCTTTCAGAGCCTAGGTGGCAGAAGATGGAGGAGGACCTGAGGGTGCGAGGAATCCCTCTAGGTACAGAGGGATGGGACCCAAGGGCCAAAAGCTGGTGGTACGGGCATGGGGGATCGCTAGACCCGGAGACAGGGGTGTGTGTTCACCGGCAGAGACAGTTTGCTCCCACCCAAGCCCTTATTGACGCAATGACCCAAGCTCAAGAGGGCTTGATCAAGTTCAACAGAGAGAAAGACGCACTGACAACAGCCCTCGGGAATGATGAACACGGAGGACGTGTACGAGGCAAAGGCAAAGTTCCGTGGAAAGTAGGGTTTTCCCAGGACAATGACCCGTACTATTACAGAAGCCGTAAGAGAAAGACGGACCGGGATGCAGATCTTATGACGAAGTTTGCATCGGAACTCCATGAGTTGAAGCAGACCGTGCATGAACTAGTGAAAGAAAAATCGGCTGTAGGGCCGCATGAAGATCATGAAGCGGATCGCGGAAGCCAGCAACGGAGAAGCAGCGTGGCTTCCACGAATGCCCCGCCTGCTGCTAGTGCACCGATGATCGAGATTCGTGCACCAGAGCCTCACTACCCCGTGGATGATGTAAAGGAGATGAAAGAATGTGATCTGCATTATCCCGTGGGGAACGTTTCCACGAAGGTAGCTAGCGGCAGTGCTTTACCCTGTACACCTGGAGCACTCCACCACAACAACCCCATTGCATATGGCTATGCTCGTGTCACGGTGGAAGACATAGTCCAAGGGTTTGAGGACCTGGAGATTGACAAACCTACACCCGAAGGGGAGAGAAGACTTGGAGATGTCAAGCGCCAGTTCATTCTATGGAAAAAGAAGTACATAGTGTTTCCAGGCGAGGCGCCAAGGCTAGCAAGTCCACCCCCCTCCGATGGTGGTGGTGGTGGTGGCGGTGGTGGCGGTGGTGGTGGTCGTGGTGGTTCACCTACACCTCCTTCACGCCATTCGACGCCGTCCCCCGATCCACAACCTCCGGCGGGTACGACGCCCCCCAATCCTCCTCCGGCGGGTACGACGCCCCCCAATCCACCTCCGGCGAAGAAGCAGAAGCAGGCGGACAGCAAGGAAACCCGCTCCTGGACTATTAACCCGGACCCTTATGTACCTAAGACCACAAGGGTACCGGAGCCATCACTGAAGCCTCTCCTCCCAAGGCCTGGGGAACTTAGTGAAGCTGAAACCAAATTGGCCGCGTCTGCTGATTATGAGAAATGGAAGGCGGATATGAAGGCGAAAAAAGAGCCTGAGCCCAAGCAAGTATTCACTGAGAAGCAAAAGAAGTGGGCTAAGGATTTTTTGACGACACCGTCCCAAGCCGAGCTGATTATGCCTGACGACTATGGACATGAACTTCGTAGGCAAGCAAAAATATTGAAGGAGGAGAAAGAAGAAAGTAAAAAAAGCGGGAAACAAGTTGACCAGCTCGGGATGCAGAAGAAACAATCGATCCCCCCGCTCATAGTGAAAGCCGGTCCGGAAGAGGACCCCGAGATCATAGCAGCTGCGGCAGCACTTGGATTGACTGTAGCGAGTGCCATGAAACAAGCGTCCGAGATGGGTTTGACTCTTCGTGCCTTCTTAGGCCTTGAGGATGCGCCAGTATGTGAGATAGCATTACAATATGTGCGGAATGGGCCTCTCGTCGAGCCTGCGCGGGAAAAGAGTCTACCACCACAAATGCGAAATCTGCTACGTTGGTACAAGCAATTCATAACATGGGCCGACAAAGAATATATTTATGCGGATGTTACAGATGAGCATCACACCAAACGGTACTTTGTAGAAGTTCATATGAGTGAATTGTTCCAGCTGTTCAATCTGCGCGACCTCGACAAATCTATGCTGAGTTGCTACGTTCTGTAAGTGGTTTATTTCTACCTCATCTCGTTCTTCATTGCCTGCACTATATATATATTGTCCTAACTATATTGTTGCGTACGCTATTATGCAGATTGAAGATTTGGGAATGCAAAATAAGAAACATCCATGATGTTGGGTTCATTGACCCACATATCGTTAATGGACATGTATTACAACATCACCCCGAAGACGTGGAGAAAGACTTGTACAAGTTTCTTAGAAAGCATCAACTCAAAAGTCATATTCTATTTCCTTACCATTTTGGGTGAGTGTTTCTCTCTTGTGCCCATTCTCTTTTGTTTACTCCATGCATGGTATGTCTAATCGATGAGTTATGCATGACTGTGCATGTAACGTGTCCGCAGGTTCCACTGGATTCTGCTAAATATTGAACTTCACACCTCCAGAGTTCTAATCATGGACTCTATGGATTCTGATCCAAAGCGTTGGGCCGACATGAGAAAAATGCTGCAAAAGTAATTATTTTCAATCATTTGAGCTCTATATCGATCGGTCTCTTTCGTTCATTTCCTAATATCAAGTAACTAATAACTCCCTTGTTCATTTAATTTTCTTTGCCCTGTAGGGTTTGGAGACGGTTCTCAGAAGAAATTGTCGGTGAATTCAAACATGAGCTAGATTTCAGAAGGTTAGTTAATGTGGATAAGCAGCCACCGGGGACCAATCTATGTGGGTGCTATGTTTGTGAGAACATCCGGAGACACACCTCTGAGCGGAAGGCATCGGATAGCGTGCGGAACGCGACGGATAACTTGCGGAGGAGGCTTAGTCCAGAAGCTCGCTTCCGACCAATTCAAGAAGAATTAGCAGGATTTTTCATGAGGGAAGTCATCAATCCTAAAGGAGAACACTATACCGAGGACGAAGAAATTTATATGCATACCCGAGATTGACTTGTACGAAGTTGTATATGGTCATCCATCCTAATTGTGTATGGAAACTTGTTCGAAGTTGTATATGGTCACCCGAGATTGAATATATATTATATATTCCTCTTGAATTCTTCTTGTTTGAAATTTCATATGCATGTATATAGTAGCGTAGAATATGTGTACTGAAACTTTATCAAAATTAAAATAAAACACAAAATATAATATAAAAGAAATAAAACACTCCAAACTAAAAAGAAACCAGGTTTAGGGGGGCTAAAACCCTAAACCTGCGGAGGAACCCTTTAGTCCCGGGTGGCCACGAGAACCGGGACTAAAGGTCCTCCGCCCCGACGGACCACGGGCGTCCACGTGGACGGGCCTTTAGTCCCGGTCAGCCACAAAAACCGGGACTAAAGCCTTTAGTCGCGGTCCATAAGAGGCGCGACTAAAGGGGGGTCTTTAGTCGCGCATATTTAGTCCCGATTGCACAGCCGGGACTAAAGGCTGTTGCGAACCGGGACTAAAGGGCTTTTTTCTACCAGTGTTCAGTGCCCAGTTGTTCAGCTTATCGATTCTCAAAAAGAAAAAGTTGTTCAGCTTCTCACAGAACGGGGATGTAGCATTTGCAGAGGTAGAGAGACGTATAACAGCGGTCCGTGGAAGTATTTGTACAGAATTATGGGTAGGAGCCTCTTTCCAACCGCCGCCTCCTCCTCCAAGAAAAGCTAGGGTTCGTGCCTCTCGCCGGCTCCGCCGCAGGTCCGCCTCGTCTCCGGTGGCCCTGGGGTCATGGGGGCGCAGTGGATCCTAGCAAGGTCCGGCGGGAGGGCTCCGTTGTTAGTCGTTCTTTTAAGATTTGTTAGGGTTTGTGTCCTATTTAGGAAGACAAGACGTCGACGGCTCCCTGAAGATGGAATAAAGGTATCCCCACCTAGTCCCCGTTCCGGTGGTGCGTCTAGCATCGTTGGTGGGCGTGTGGAGGGGTGTCTCCGGCGAATCTATCCTCGATGGATTTGCTCGGATCTGGTTGTGGTTCGTCTATGTTCGTGTGTCTTCAGGTTGGATCCTTTCGATCTACGTTATTCTTCATCAGCGACGGTTGCTGTTCTGGTGCGCTGGTCCTACGGGGCCTTAGCACGACGACTTCCCGACTGTCTACTGCAACAAGTTGTGCCCGACTCCGGCGAGGGAGGGGTGATGACAGCGGCGCGCCTTCGGCTCGCTTCAGTGATTGTAGTCGTCGCTAGGTGGTCTACGGATCTGGATGTAATTTTTATTTTTTCTAGTGTTCGTTATACTGCCATGATAGAAGATGAATAGATTCAAAGTTTTCTCGCAAAAAAATTATCTCGAATTGAGCAAGTGAAGAATTTTCAACGATTTTTAAACCAATTTCTGTGGGAATAGATGCATATCGAGTTATCGACACTTGCACACATTTCTGCAGGTGCGTGGCCCTACAAATTTTTGGAACAATCAAAACAACAATTTTAGAGTAGACGGCCCTCCATCTTGAGTTCTTGACGCTTCAGACAGCTACCACTAACTTGACCATGTCAGTCTCATCGTCCGATGGCTTAACATCAAGCAAAACTAATGGCTTGCCAGCTGACAACAAAAGTACCAAGTTAGTACTGAAACTGAGTTTTGAAGTTTAAAAGCACAAACAGTAGCCTCACGCAATGCTTGGGTGCGCTAGATGCCTGTAAGTTTTTAGGGTCAAATAACATCCGAGAAGCTCTATTGTTGGCTGTTGGAGTTACAGTTACTCTTAAGCATATGAAAAGCAAGAAGTTAGTTTGCCGAAACAGAAAGAAAACATAGTCCCATATCACTGTAGCCACGGGATGGCATGCTGTTGCCCCCCGTTCGGCCTTGGACGTCATGGAGCTTTGCCTGAACACTAGGATTTTGGCAGAAACTCCACACTCGCGAGACACGCATATATCATAAGCCGTTCGTCCGGGTGACCCCTTCCAGCCGCCGTGGAGCGAAGCTCCGCCGCGTTGCGTGCACGGCGAGGAAGAGAAATGCACGGCACAGATGGCGTCGATCGGTGCGACACCCCCCAGGCCGGTGGGGGTCAGGAAGCCCTACACCATGAGCAAGTCCAGGGAGAGCTGGACCGAGCCCGAGCACGACAAGTTCCTTGAGGCGCTGCAGCTGTGAGTAACCTTAATCCCTTGCGTGTGCGTCGGTCTGCTCTAGCCTTCCGTGAGTAGCCAAAAAACAATGCTTTTTCACAAAACGGAATCCAAAACATCTAAGATGCGAAAACTGAGACTTTAGGTTGACGGCGGTGCGAGATTAAGGCGGTGGCAAGCAAGATTCCGACGGGCAATGCACGCCCCTGGTGAGAAGAGGCGGCACACAACAACTCGTTTCGTTTTTCGCTAGATCATGAAAAGGCAAGTTTTCATTTAGGCAGCCGAGTCTCGTTGCCACATGACCGAATTCACAACAGCCGCACCTATTGGCCTTCAAGACTCGAGCACGGCTGTGCCACCGCACTAAGCCGAGCCGGGCCGCCTCAACCCCAACACTCCTATTGCTCCCGAGCCTCAAGCGGCGCATGAAGTGGACGCGACAGGATAGAGGCAGAACCGGAGCACTGGTGGATGGGTGGGTGGCGCCTCCCGAGGGGCGAAGAGGAGTCTTGAGACTAGCCACATTGGGAGTAACTTCGATACTAACATCGAGTCCAACTCAGCAATTTTGCTTATGTGGCAATGAGTTAATGAGGAGAGATGTAGTACTAGTAACTTAGCTAGTTACTGTAACATCACATGTCTCAATGCAATATGAGTCTATAACGTAATAAATGAAGCTTTGCATGTTACCACACTTATGTTACTACCCACTATTGAGGTAATAACATAGTCTAGGGAAATGTGTATGTTACTAGTGTATGTTACTACCCATTGTGGCTAGTCTGAACTCGCATGCCTTGTTTGTTCGGGCCTTAGTTTCGACATAACCATCCATGCATTCGCCGTGTTGGCATGGCAAAGTTGATTTGACTGCCAATGCACTGGGACGTGCTTTAACCGGTACACTAAGGCCCTGTTTGGTTCAGCTATTATCGACGGATTTTTGTTTCCTAAAGATTGTTTGTTTCGGCTTCAGCCTTGATTTTTGTTCCCTAAAGATTGAAAACAAAAGGACGCTGATAACGCCCACACGTGTGGTATATTAGACATTCGCTCACACATCGTGTGTGGCGTAACCAGGAGGCAGCCCACACGGGCCATGTGCGGGCGAACATTAAAATTGCCCACGCGTGTGGGTACATCTACTTTCTGCCACAAGCCCAACAAACTCTTATATACTCATCCTCACCCCGTGTGTGGCATAAAGAAATCTGCCCACACGTCCTGCGCACCCGTGGGATGACACTTCAGTTACACCGGGGATGGCAGCTTTAGTCAACCGAGATGGCAAATGTAGTTGCCATGTCTAAGTGTGTGATTAACTAGTTGTCACGTGTGGTCCAACCATAGTTACCATGTATGATTAATCACAGTTGCCATGTGTGTTTGCCTAGTTGCCACGTTCGCACAACTGCAGTTGCCGTCTAGCAACCAAATATAGTTGCCATATGTGTTTACCTAGTTGCCACGTACGCGCAACTGCAGTTGTCATCTAACAACGTACGAGCGTCGTGTGCGAAGAGCAGTTCGCCCACACGCGCGTGGACTAGGCGGTGACGCGCAACTAGAATCGATTCCTTTAGGGTTCGTGCAAAATAGAATCGATTCCTTTAGGGTTCGTACAAAATAGAATCAACGTGCATCGACGCATGTGGGCGAAGCGTAAACGTGCCGCACATGTGGGCGTTAACATTTATGAAAAAAAAAGCCGAAGTAGGGGGAGGAGTTTGGAGAGACATTTCCTTTTTTGCATTTTTGACCTGTTGAATAAGATGAGAAAATGTTGAAAAGAAAAGGAATAAGATAAGAAAATGTGGGCGCGTGGAGCATATACCGCCGGGGGAGAATAAAATAGGAGCGAATCCAACCGACTTTCCGGTGTCTCTCCGGGCGGCGCTGCCCCGGCGGCCGCGCAGGCCCACGTGGTTCGCGCTCGCACGGGTCAGCTCAGCAGATCGGCATCGGGCGCGCGAACCGCATCATGCCCGTCCCAACCAACCAACCGGCCGACCACGCCGCGCCACGCTTGTGGCCACGGGCGGCCGGACGCCCGGCGAAGCCCCCAGAGACGTCCGCCCGCAGCCGCACAGGCAGGACCACCTCTCTCTTTCGGCCCTGACACGCGCGCGCGCGCGCACCACATCGCACCAGAGGGAAAGAAAAGAAAAGGCGAGTGGCCCGACCCGAGCCATCCCACTCCAGCATCCAGACCCGAGCCATTCCCCGAGCAGCCAAGCCACACGCACACGCACGCGCACCCGCACGGAAACCCTAGCTCCCGCGGCGCACCTACCGCAGGCGTACAGTCAGTCGGTCGGCCGCGAGAGTCTGCCGGCGGATGGTGTCGATGAGCACGACGCCCAAGCCGCTCGAGGCCGGGGCGGCGGCGGCCGCCGTGGGGGGAGGCGGAGGGGACGGAGGGGGAGGGGGAGGCGGGAAGGGGAAGGAGCAGCAGCAGGTGGTGCCGGTGGCCGCGGGGCCGCCGATGGCCGTGCCGGCGGACGCGGCGGCGGCGGCGGAGGACGCCAGGATGAAGGTCAGGAAGCCCTACACCATCACCAAGTCCCGGGAGAGCTGGACCGAGCCCGAGCACGACAAGTTCCTCGAGGCCCTGCAGCTGTGAGTTGCCCCCTCCAATCCCATCTTCCTTTGCGCACGCGGCTCATGTCCCGGTAGATTCGGTCCCTGCGTCCGCTCCGCGAAATGTGAAAAATTTCTGCTTTACATGCTCTATCTTGGGCGGGGCGTGTCGATTCCTAATTGGTTTTGGTTGTTGACCGAATTGGGTGGTGAGGATTTTTTCAGAATCTGTTAGAATTGCCCCCAGGCACTCTCCATACACGCGTAGCGTTTTGGGTTGTTCTTTGAGTCTTGGATTTTGATTCGTTCTCTGGCTGAAAATGTGGTGGAGTAAGCATTTGGCGCGCGGTTCAGGGATAACAGAGGGCGTGCATATACTAATAAAAAGACAGATGCGTTTTATTTATTGGATGTTTGTTTCAAGGCACTGGGGGAGGTTTTATTGTACTTTTTGCAAGTTAGGATTCATGTCCAACTGATGTATCACCGGGATTGTATACTTTTGGGCTTTGGTTGGAGCACGTGGTGTACATCTGCCTGCAGCTTGGAAGAGAGGGGAGAAAGAAGTGATTTTGACAAGGGGTTCAGCTATACATTTATATTACTTGTAGGTAGCAGAGTATGCAACTGACAGTATTACTATAAAGGGATTCACCTCTTTCTTTTTGTCTGTTATTATAGGTTTGATCGTGATTGGAAAAAGATAGAAGCATTTGTTGGCTCAAAAACTGTGATACAGGTATAGTTGGTAGCTATCTTAGTATCTACTCCCTCCGTTCCATATTACTCGTCACTGATTTAGTACAACTTTGTACTAAATCAACGACGAGTAATATGGAACGGAGGGAGTACAAGTCCTTGCAAATGCTAACTGGGCAAAATTTGGATAATGCTGGTCAAGCCTTTTAGTGTACCACACATTACATAAGCAAATTGTTCAACTTTTGGTGCACTCAAGTTATACTAGTGAAACAAGTTGAGTCTCATTACAAAAGATGCGCTCTTGTATTGGTTTAAATCACAATATCATGAAAAAAATTGGCGTGCTAAACCTCCTTGGCACACTGCACATTTTCTGTAACAGATAAGGAGCCATGCACAGAAGTACTTTTTGAAGGTTCAAAAGAACGGTACAGGCGAACATTTACCACCGCCTCGGCCGAAGCGTAAGGCAGCACATCCATATCCGCAGAAGGCCTCTAAAACTGGTACTTACCGGTCATGTTTCTACTTTCTAGTCTCCAGCGTGAACTGTTTCTACTTCAACAGTTCAGCGCTTGCTAACTAAAATTTGTTTAGCCCCTGTAGCACCCCAAGCTGTTTTATCACAACAACCTGCTCCTCCTCCCCCTCCTCCGAGGGAGCAAGATGGTGTTGATGTGTCTATGGATGCATCTATGGTTGTACCAAACACAAATGCAAATGCGGTGGTGCCTTCCTGGGACAATGCTCTTGTTCAACCTACACAAGGTCTGTTATTCACTATTGTCATAATGCTGATTGAAGACTAACGATTTATGAAGTACTGAAGTTTCACATGTTGGACAGTTACAAGTGCCATTGCCACAAATAACTGCTCTAGTAGTATAGAGAGCCAATCTGGAACATGGCCAACCTCTGAAGCAGTTGAACAAGAAAATGTGCTGCCACAAATGCGGGGTAAGTTTCCTCTTTAGGCCGTGCAAATCCATCCTTGCAACTGTTATCTAGGCCATCGGCTTAGTCCTTCACTATAGAATGTATGATATATTTTTCCTATTTAAACATTACCTTAAGCTAGAGATAGCTTTGTGAGATCGATTCTATTTCTCACTGTATTCTTACTTCTGCTGCTCCCTGGTTACACGTGCAGCTATGCCAGATTTTTCACAAGTATACAACTTCCTGGGAAGTGTATTCGATCCAGATACAACTGGACATTTGCAGAGGTTAAAGGCAATGGATCCTATTGATGTGGAAACGGTATGTCTGCTCTAAGGCCTCTTTTTTTTTCATTAGAGCAGTTTCATTGTTTCACCATTATATTAGCTTTCTCATTTCAATGGAACTAATTCCTGTATGTCTCTGCCAAATTGCCACTCCTTTTTGCTAGTTTAGGCTGTAGTCTTGGCTATGTTTTCGCGTACAAATATTTGTTGACTACCAAAGAAGACTAAAATAGTCATGCCTTTTGATTAACATGGTCATAGGAGAGATAGTTTCTGAATTTTTTGTCATAATTCTCTTATCCAGCACTGTTATTAGAATAAAAATTAGAAGTTACAATGTTTTGTAGAGTTTGTAAAATTTTGCAGTAATGTGTTAGATATGTGCGAGTTACGAAGAAGGATCACCTACATTTTGCATTTAATAAACAGTCCTTAGTCCTGATGCTCTCATTCCTTCTAGTTTTGTTAAATTTCCTTCTGTGCTGCATTTCATCGTTATCCATTCATGACTTGGAGTTCATGCATTTTATTACTATCATATGCTTATCTGTATTTTTCACACGCAAACTTCTCCTTTTCACTTGCAATGAATATTGATCTGTTGAAGTGACTAATCTACAGGTACTACTGCTCATGCGAAATCTATCGGTGAACTTGATTAACCCAGAATTTGAGGCCCATGTAAGTTTTGTTTCTTCTTTCTTTGCCTTATATTGATGTTCTAATGCTTCTTAGTCCTTACATACTATGGTTGTGCTTGACCACACCATACTTCGACCCAGTGCAATGGTTATGGTGATAGTAGTGTTTTCAGATATTTTTAACCTGACCACAACATACTTCGACCCAGTGCAATGATTGTGGTGACAGTAGTGTTTTCAGATATTTGTATCATTGTCAGGTTACCTCAGATTCCTAGTACACCCTAAAATTCCACTTTATGCTTAATCACAACAATAATGGAAATGGATTTCCCCCCTTCTTAGGTATTCTGATTTCGAAATCATGGGTCCTTAACAGTGCACAGTCTGCTGAAATCTTGTTGAAGATTTTAAATGGGTAATGCATTTTGTGGCAACCCAACTCCTTCATAACTTTGGTGTGACTGTAACTCAGAGCCACTAGCAAATTAAATATCTGCACGCTCATAACCTAGTATAAGTCTATGACCCTTTGCAAACACATGGAAAAAAAGGCACAAAGAATCTTTGCCTTATAGCACAAAATGAAAAAAATAAAAGAAAGAAGACGATGCAAAGCTCAGCCCAACCCCACCCTCTCATCTCTCTGTGAGACCTACACAGGAGAAGCGCATTCTGCTGCCAATCTCTCTCTCTCTCTCTCTCTCTCTCCAGTTCATGGGAGAAGGCATGTCCTCCTGCTTTAACCTCCCGTGCCCCTGCCTTCGCTTTCCGCACCTGCTCAGCCAGCATATTACCAGGGCCTGCGACCTTGTCTGGAGGGGAGCCACAACTTTATATAGCAATATGTTACCGTATAACGACCACATAAAAAACATTTTTCCATGTTTTTTGCTAGGGAAAAAGTTCAAAAGGTCAACTAGTAGTTAATTTTATGGACTGCCAGTGTTCATCTTTTTAGGGGAAAACATGTAATTTTGATAAACATCTTTGATATATATGTTCATAGCAAGTGTCTGTTAGTGCTATGGAAGCACATCAGGTAGCTACAGCGCCCTAGCATGCTTTGATTATCTCTGCCCCCGGACTATCTGATGGAATTTGTACTGTATCCATCTTTTTCAAGCATTACACTCCTGAGCGATTGTTGATCTTCGTGAAACTGTAATGATGCGTTGACCATAGAAATAATAATATGAAACATTTATTCCCTAAACAACCCTGCAAAGATGCAATTTTGTGGTCTTCAAAGATAACCGCTGGTACATATTAGCCATGTTGATCAGCGGCATTGCATGTATTTTGCACAAAACTATGCAAATCAATTAATAGCTTGATTTGTTCCAGTGTATTGTTCTAAAAACCCGACTGATTTACCTTTTTTTGATTGCAGAGGCAGTTGCTCTCGTCGTATGGTTCTGGTGGAGACGAAAATAAACCTGAAGGCATGGAAAATTTCGGGTCCCAGAGTAGCCATCTCCCATCCATGTAAGAATTCAGTCTCTTTCCATGTTCATATGCTTGTGGCCTAAGATGTAGTGCATCTCAACAGAGAGACTATTTGTATTTTTCAGGGTAACGAGTGAGTGAGCGAACATCAGCCATTCACCATGGCAGCTTCAGTTGTTTCCGAGAGACGCTTGTGTTCTCCTTGTATTGGTCCTGTCGGTGTCTAGTCTGGCTATTTATGAATGTTGGTTGGGGCAGTGACATTTGTACAGCTTCCGAAATGGTGCTCTAACCCTAGGCTAGGGTTGCTTACCAAGTTGGTGTAGATAGCCAGTTTTGCGTGCTCAAGCAATTCTTTTCCCTAGGGCGGGGCATAGCTCAAGATGGTTCTTGTATGTATACACCGATAAGTATGTGCTTGTGGATGTACATATGTGTTATTGTGTAAACGTTTGAGATACTGCGAGTATCCTATCAAGGCAAATAATAAGCTGAATAATAAATCCAGCTTGGCGTATTCTCCACTACAATGTAACGATGTGCACCCTGATGCTATGGAGTGGGAGTTCTGAAAAGCGCATCTGCCCTAACAATACTGTGACTTTTAAAAGTTGTGCGTCTGTCATTGATCATAAAGCGTTTGAGCTTCATCCATGGCGTGCTCATATCAAAGTTCACCTGTGTGCTGTTTGTTTCGTATTGCTGGTGTTTGATGCTTTGATTTTCCTTGTGCCGAGTTCCGGTGCATCGTGAAATCTGCAGCTTTGGTCTGTTCAGTTCTGGTGGCACCCTGAAATCTGTAGATTTGGTCTCCGCCTCAGAACTAAAGCAGGTGCAGTGTAGATGCTTTCTTGTTGCTGGTGTTTGTTTGAGATGGGATGATAATTGCTTTGAAATGTTCAAGTTCAGGAATTGCCAGGAACTGTCCTGTTTTTTAAAATGGCAAGGGCTAGTCCTGGATGGCCTCGTTCCTTTTTATTTAGATCAACCGGGAGAGCGCTCCTTGGCTCCCATTTCATTGATAAGGGCGAACTATGGAAACATCACCATGTAGTTATCCTATGAGAAGAAGTAGGTTCGGACAGCTTCATTTGTTTTTCCTTCACAACAGGAGCATCAGCTGGTGGGCCTCATCAAAGCAAATGAAAAAGATTAGGGTAAACATGCATCTACTTTACTTTTTCTACCGTTTACTTTAGGACCATTTTTTTCCCGCCAAACACCTGTCTTGTGCTGACGATCCCATAGTACCATCCGAACCAATTTTTTCAGTCACCCAAGCCTACATGGTCTGCGGGGCATCAATTTGAGGCTATGCATTGGCCATGTCCTAAGAAGCCTGAACCTAACTCCACAAAGCTCTTCACACAACACATGCAGGAAAAGGTAAAAAATGTACATAAAGTACATAACCTCGAAACATGCCAAGTTTTCATACTCGCAGAAACTAAACATCACTCGGCCATCTCTACTTCCTATAAAAAAAATCTGAATTGGTGATGATGGTGTGCCTGTCATCCTTCGTTTTGGATCGTCGGATCTGCATCCAAAGTACACCACAAAGCAATCCGTGCAATTTTACAGAAATACGCCCGCTTCACGTTACACATTTGTAGATAGCCCCTCCAAGTCTCACCTCTCCCGTTCAGCCTTGGCTCTCCCCAACTCATCCAACCCTCTGAAAACAGAAGGCGCTGGAAGAACCACTAGCCGGCGACGCTGAAATTGCTGCAAGAGTTTGCTTCTCAAGTGTGGTTGAATTGACAACTCAGCTGCTAAGGTTTATAAATATTCTTTGGTTCCCTTGTGTCGAATCAATAAAATTGGGTGAAATACTACCCTCAAAAACTGTTGTAATCCCCTATACTTGCGGGTCGTCATATACTTATGTTGTCATTAACCTCAAAATGTCATGTGCACGCTCATCGCCAGCACGTTTTTGAACACCGAATGACTGGCGATCAACATGCAAAATGTCTTGTAGCGTCCAGGTTTGTGGGAACATCCATCGAAGATTCCTTCACCGAGAGCGAAGCCTTTTTTATCTTCAATAACATAAACTACAAATACTAAAATGGTGGTGTGTGGTGGTGGTGGTTGGGGGGGGGGGGGGGGGGCAATTGCCCCCTATGAATCATTGTAAGCCTTTGAAAATAAAAGACCTTTGTGAGATGTAGAGACTTCACAAGATGTACGGAAGGATGCACCAACTTTTTATAGGCTACAAAGAAGAAAAGGGAAACGATGGAGGAATACAATTCTTAAGTTCAACTTATAATTCATCCTTCACCTATGGTGTGATTGGGAGTAAAATCGCAAATTGCTCGAAATCACCACATTTGTAGTTAGGGTACTCCAAAACCACCGATTTTGCCGAAAATCACAAAAAACCACCACTTTTGCGGCAAGTGAGTAACAAATCGCACTGATTTGAAGTTGAGTCGTGTGTAACAACAAAACTGGCGGGTGGGACCCACTTGTCAGGCTGACTTGGCAAAGAAAGCAAGCCACGTGTATAGGTTGACTAGTCTTTCTCTCCCTCTCACTAGTCTCTCTCAGGCATTATGGGTGTGTTTGGTTGAAGAACTAAATGGAATGGTTCCATTCCATTCCATTCCAGTGGAATGTGTCGATTCCGGTCATGTGTTTGGTTGGAGTCAAAAACTAGACGGAATGGTTTTGTTCCTGCGTTTGGTTGAAGAGATGGATTGAGTAAATTTGCCAATGCTTCGGCACATAAACACCATGACACTATGCATAAACTTCTGACAGTGTCACTAGCATGAACTGAATGACAAATAAATTCTTCCCCTCTAAATTTGACGGTGTCACTAGCATGAACTCAGTGATAAAATTTTGAAAGTGCCACAAGAACGAACTGAAGAGATGGAATCGGTAAATTTTGCAACACAAATAATTTGACAGTGTGAAGCATGATAAATATATTCTTCCCCTCTAGTTCATGCTTCAGCACATAAACACTATGCATAAACTGAATGTATGGATCTAAAGTTTGGGTCTCCAGGATAGTATCGCATCGCACAACATAGCAGCACAAACAATTTGGAACAGCAAGTCAGGCCGCCGCCGGCAAGAACCAGCCACACCTCATGCTTCCCCTTCCGCTGCCGCTTGAGGCGAGGTCGGTTTCTTCCGCCGTCGCGTGAGGTGCACCGCTGTGGCGTCTTGTTTCGGGAGCCGCCGCCGCTCCATGTCATGCGGTTTGGTGTTGCCCCGATGCAAGCCCGCTGCCCCACAGCCGCTCACACTCTGCACCTCCTCCTCTTCGGTCAACCATCCCATCTCCTCCGGTGGTCATGCCGGACAGATCGGCAGAGGGAGAGACGAGGGAGAGGCGACGCAGTTCGAGAGAGGGAGAGACGATAGTGTTTCACGTCTGAGAGGGGAGAGCGAGCGGTTCCGCGTGATTCCACCGAATCGGAGGTATGGGTGTGTTCCGGATCTGGGCCGAATATTCGTTTTCTGGGAACGAGTGGGTTCGAGTACTAGTTGTCCACCAAACGCAGGAATGAGGCCCAGGGATGGGTCGAACCTGTTCCATTCCACTTGATGACTAAAACCAAACACACCCTATGTCGAGCACCTAGCGTGCACGCATGACAACTGCACCCGAGCCTTGCTGGTGAGCGAGATGCGGTGCTCGCCGGCGGCACGCATGAGCGCGGGTGCGACCAGGGCGCTCCTCCACGTCGCACCACCGCGAGCACGGGCTCGGCCAGGGGGCTCTACCATGGCGCGCGCGAGCAAGGGTCGGCCAGGGCGCTCCCATGGACTCGGTCAGGGCGCTCGCACAGGCTCGGCCACCTGCTTGCCCCGCTGCGACATTCTCCGCTTTGTGCTGGTCACCTGCTTAGCGCGCACGAGGTCGAGCGCCTGCGCGCCGCGCCGCATCCCGCTCCGGTGAGGCCGAGCTCCAGCGCGCCCGCTCCCCTGCCCGCTCTGCGAGGCGGAGCTCGATTTGGTCGGGAGGTCGAGAGCCAGACCTCCCCGTCTCCCCGAGCTGCTTCGCATGAAAGCCCCCGTGCCACAGGGCATCTTCACGAGGAGCCCCACAACCTCCTACTACCTCCCGTCATCGTCCCGCTCCGGCAGCAGCCGCCGCGCGCCAAGCCATCGCAGACTCGAGCTCCCATGCCACCCCGCGTCGACTACAAGCTCCTGGTGAGCTCCGCCTTCCCCTTCTTCCGCTCTCCCGAGTCTCCTGGCAAGCACCCATGTCTGGGACGAAGACGGCGAGGGCACCGGTGTGTTGTGAGTAGTGACGACCCTGGCCGCTCCCGCGCGTCGTGCTCGGATTCAGGCGGGATCCGGTCAGGGCCGGCGCTGTGAGTACAGTGCCCTAGCACACTTTGATGGAATTTGAACTGTATCCATTTTTTTCAAGCATTACACTCCTGAGCGATCGTTGATCTTCATGAAAACTGTAATGATGCGTACCTTAGAAATAATATATGAAACATTTATTCCCTAAACAACCCTGCAAAGATGCAATTTTGTGGTCTTCAAAGATAACCGCTGGTACATATTAGCCATGTTGATAAGTGGCAATGCATGTATTTTGCACAAAACTATGCAAATCAATTAATTGCTTGATTTGTTCCAGTGTATTGGTCTGAAAACCTGACTGACTTACCTTTTTTCGATTGCAGAGGCAGTTGCTCTCGTCGTATGGTTCTGGTGGAGACGAAAATAAACCTGAAGGCATGGAAAATCTCGGGTCCTAGAGTAGCCATCTCCCATCCATGTAAGAATTCAGTCTCTTTCCATGTTCAATTGTTCATATGCTTGTGGCCTAATAATGTACTGCATCTCAACAGTGACCATTTACGTTTTCCAGGGTAACGAGTGAGTGAGCGAGCATCAGTCATTCACCATAGCAGTTTCAGTTGTTCCGAGAGACGCTTGTGTTCTCCTTGTACTGGTCCTGTCGGCGTCTAGTCTGGCTATTTATGAATGTTGGTTGGGGCAGTGACATTTGTACAGCTTCCGAAATGGTGCTCTAACCCTAGGCTAGTGTTGCTTATCAAGTTGGTGTAGATAGCCAGTTTTGTGTGCTCAAGCAATTCTTTTCCCTGGGGTGGGGCCTAGCTCAAGATGGTTCTTGTATGTATAATCTTTATATGCTTGTGGATGTACATATGTGTTATCATGTAAACGTTTGAGATCTGCGAGTATCCGATCAAGGCAAATAATAAGCTGAATAATAATCCAGCTGGGTGTATTCTCCACCACAATGTAATGATGTGCACCCTGATGCTATGCAATGTGAGTTCTGAATGAGCATCTGCCCTAACAGTACTGTGACTTTTAAAACTTGACACTGTGACTTTTAAAACTTGCGCATCTGTCAATGATCATAAAGCGTTTGAGCTTCATCCATGGCGTCCTCATATCAAAGTTCACCTGTGTCACCTGTGTGCTGTTTGTTTCGTATTGCTGGTGTTCGATGCTTTGATTTTCCTTGTGCTGAGTTCCGGTGCATCCTGAAATCTGTAGCTCTTTGGTCTGTTCAGTTCCGGTGGCACCCTGAAATCTGTAGATTTGGTCTCCGCCTCAGAACTCGCTGCATCAAAACAAGTGCGGTGTAGATGCTTGATTGTTGTTGGTGTTTGTTTGAGATGGGATGGGGATAATTGCTTTGAAATGTTCAAATTCAGGAATTGCCGGGAACTGTTCTGTCTTTAAAATGGCAAGGGCTAGTCCTGGATTGTCTCGTCCTTTTTTTTAGATCACCAGGGAGAGCTCCTTGTGTCCATTTTCGTTGATAAGAAGGCTGAACCCAGCTCCACAAAGCTGGTCACGCAATGCATGCAGAAAAAAGTAAAAAACCTACAAGAACCACATGATTCAGAAATATGCTAAGTTGTCATCAAACTCCCAGAAACTAAACATCACTCATCCATTAGAAAGAAATACGATGCCAGAATTACACAGGCCCTTTCTTTCTCTTCAGACCACTAGCAGTGACGCCAGTAGGTAGCATCCAGTGTGGAGACATGGCTTACAATAGCAGCAGCAGTATTCAGAAGCTCGCCGAGGGCGCCAGATGCTTCTGCAACTCCAGGATATGCACCAGGTGAGACTCCGGGCAATAAGTCACCCGTGAGGCCGAGGCCGATGGCCAGAGCCACCGGCGACCGCCCGGGCTTGCCGGGCGACCACCGTCACACCTGCATTGTCAATCCTTTGCCTCACCGCCGGCGACGCCGCGGCTGACCACGTCATCCCCATCACATTTTCAGGCGATTGCATCATTTGCTCACCAGCAATTCTCTTTTGAACAATATTATTTCTTGGCAAACCTGAACGATATCCTTTTTTGAGGTCAAGCAATATGCTTTATTACGCAACATCTTGGGCAGAACCGCCCATAACAGAACCAGCTACATCAGCTGGAAGGTCATCATCCAGTACAATACTCTCACCCACAGCGAGTGATAAGCCAAACTTAGCTAGATTGTGGGCAACCGTATTGGCCTCCCTCTTACAATGAGCAAATACACAAGAAGCAAACCATAAGCGCGCTTGTACTTTGACATCCTCAATCACATGAGCTTGCCTGGAGAAGTCTGGCGCTCGGCGATTTAAAGCTTGTTGCACCAGGAGTGCGTCCGTCTCCACCGTGAGCCGCAGCACTCCTAGCTCCGCCGCTACATCCAACGCTTGCTCGACTGCATGCAGCTCCGTGTCGAAAGCTGAGGCCACGTGAGCAACCCGTCCTGCTCGTGCCGCTACCACATGCCCCATAGAATCACGGACGATGACGCCCCATGCGCCATGCTGGCTTCCCGGAATGTAAGCGCCATCAACATTAAACTTCAGCTCATCCGGCGGCGGCGGGGACCAGCCCTGGGGGCCCACCAGGCTTGGCCATCTTGCAAAAACACCCCATGTATTCTGCTGCCGTGCATGCAGCCCTGCACACGAACTGGTCGCGGTCCATGGCCTTCTCCCCCTCACGCACCTTATGTTGGAAATATGCCCTAGAGGCAATAATAAATTGGTTATTATTATATTTCCTTGTTCATGATAATCGTTTATTATCCATGCTAGAATTGTATTGATAGGAAACTCAGATACATGTGTGGATACATAGACAACACCATGTCCCTAGTAAGCCTCTAGTTGACTAGCTCGTTGATCAATAGATGGTTACGGTTTCCTGACCATGGACATTGGATGTCGTTGATAACGGGATCACATCATTAGGAGAATGATGTGATGGACAAGACCCAATCCTAAGCCTAGCACAAGATCGTGTAGTTCGTTTGCTAAGAGCTTTTCTAATGTCAAGTATCATTTCCTTAGACCATGAGATTGTGCAACTCCCGGATACCGTAGGAATGCTTTGGGTGTACCAAACGTCACAACGTAACTGGGTGGCTATAAAGGTGCACTACAGGTATCTCCGAAAGTGTCTGTTGGGTTGGCACGAATCGAGACTGGGATTTGTCACTCCGTGTAAACGGAGAGGTATCTCTGGGCCCACTCGGTAGGACATCATCATAATGTGCACAATGTGACCAAGGAGTTGATCACGGGATGATGTGTTACGGAACGAGTAAAGAGACTTGCCGGTAACGAGATTGAACAAGGTATCGGGATACCGACGATCGAATCTCGGGCAAGTAACATACCGATAGACAAAGGGAATTGTATACGGGATTGATTGAATCCCCGACATCGTGGTTCATCCGATGAGATCATCGTGGAACATGTGGGAGCCAACATGGGTATCCAGATCCCGCTGTTGGTTATTGGCCGGAGAACGTCTCGGTCATGTCTGCATGGTTCCAGAACCCGTAGGGTCTACACACTTAAGGTTCGATGACGCTAGGGTTATAGGGAATAGATATACGTGGTTACCGAATGTTGTTAGGAGTCCCAGATGAGATCCCAGACATCACGAGGAGTTCCGGAATGGTCCGGAGGTAAAGATTTATATATGGGAAGTCCTGTTTTGGTCACCGGAAAAGTTTCGGGTGCTATCGGTAACGTACCGGGACCACCGGGAGGGTCCCGGGGGTCCACCAGGTGGGGCCACCGGCCCCAGAGGGCTGCGTGGGCCAAGTGTGGGAAGGGACCAGCCCCTAGGTGGGCTGGTGCGCCTCCCACAAGGGGCCCAGGGCGCAGGAAGGGGGGGGAAGGGGGAAACCCTAGGCTCAGATGGGCCTAAGGCCCACCTAGTGGTGCGCCCCCCTCTCTCCCCCCTTGGCCGCCCCCCAAGTCCCATCTAGGGATGGCCGCACCCCTTTGGGGGGGAACCCTAGATGGGGGCGCAGCCCCTCCCCCCCTATAAATAGTGGGGGTTTTGGGGCTGCCAGACACATGAGACTTCCTCTCTCTTGGCGCAGCCCTACCCCTCTCCCTCCTCCTCTCTCCGCAGTGCTTGGCGAAGCCCTGCAGGATTGCCACGCTCCTCCATCACCACCACACCGTCGTGCTGCTGCTGGACGGAGTCTTCCCCAACCTCTCCCTCTCTCCTTGCTGGATCAAGGCGTGGGAGACGTCACCGGGCTGCATGTGTGTTGAACGCGGAGGCGCCGTGGTTCGGCGCTTAGATCGGAATCAACCGCGATCTGAATCGCTACGAGTACGACTCCTTCATCCGCGTTCTTGCAACGCTTCCGCATCGCGATCTACAAGGGTATGTAGATGCACTCCCCTTCCCCTCGTTGCTAGATTACTCCATAGATTGATCTTCGTGATGCGTAGAAAATTTTGAATTTCTGCTACGTTCCCCAACAGTGGCATCATGAGCTAGGTCTATGCGTAGTTTCTATGCACGAGTAGAACACAAAGTAGTTGTGGGCGTCGATTTTGTCAATTTACTTGCCGTTACTAGTCTTATCTTGATTCGGCGGCATCGTGGGATGAAGCGGCCCGGACCGACCTTACACGTACACTTACGTGAGACAGGTTCCACCGACTGACATGCACTAGTTGCATAAGGTGGCTAGCGGGTGTCTGTCTCTCCCACTTTAGTCGGATCGGATTCGATGAAAAGGGTCCTTATGAAGGGTAAATAGAAATTGGCATATCACGTTGTGGCTTTTGCGTAGGTAAGAAACGTTCTTGCTAGAATCCCATAGCAGCCACGTAAAACATGCAACAACAATTAGAGGACGTCTAACTTGTTTTTGCAGGGTATGCTATGTGATGTGATATGGCCAAAAGGATGTGATGAATGATATATGTGATGTATGAGATTGATCATGTTCTTGTAATAGGAATCACGACTTGCATGTCGATGAGTATGACAACCGGCAGGAGCCATAGGAGTTGTCTTAATTTATTGTATGACCTGCGTGTCAATGAAAACGCCATGTAATTACTTTACTTTATTGCTAACCGTTAGCCATAGTAGTAGAAGTAATAGTTGGCGAGACAACTTCATGAAGACACGATGATGGAGATCATGATGATGGAGATCATGGTGTCATGCCGGTGACGAAGGTGATCATGCCGCGCCTCGAAGATGGAGATCAAAAGGCGCAAGATGATATTGGCCATATCACGTCACTTTATGATTTGCATGTGATGTTTGTCATGTTTACATCTTATTTGCTTAGAACGACGGTAGCATAAATAAGATGATCCCTCACTAAAATTTCAAGAGACGTGTTCCCCCTAACTGTGCACCGTTGCGAAGGTTCGTTGTTTCGAAGCACCACGTGATGATCGGGTGTGATAGATTCTAACGTTCGAATACAACGGGTGTTGACGAGCCTAGCATGTACAGACATGGCCTCGGAACACATGCGAAACACTTAGGTTGACTTGACGAGCCTAGCATGTACAGACATGGCCTCGGAACACAAGAGATCGAAAGGTCGAACATGAGTCGTATAGTAGATGCGATCAACATGGAGATGTTCACCGATGATGACTAGTCCGTCTCACGTGATGATCGGACACGGCCTAGTTTGACTCGGATCATGTATCACTTAGATGACTAGAGGGATGTCTATCTGAGTGGGAGTTCATTAAATAATCAGATGAACTTAATTATCATGAACATAGTCAAAAGGTCTTTGCAAATTATGTCATAGCTTACGCTTTAGTTCTACTGTTTAAGATATGTTCCTAGAGAAAATTTAGTTGAAAGTTGATAGTAGCAATTATGCGGACTGGGTCCGTAAACTGAGGATTGTCCTCATTGCTGCACAGAAGGCTTATGTCCTTAATGCACCGCTCGGTGTGCTGAACCTCAGCGTCGTCTGTAGATGTTGCGAAACATCTGACATACACGTTTTGATGACTACGTGATAGTTCAGTGCGTAATGCTAACGGTTTAGAATTGTGGCACCAAAGACGTTTTGAAACGTCGCAGAACATATGAGATGTTCCGAAGACTGAAATTGGGATTTCAGACTAGTGCCCACGTCAAGAGGTATGAGACCTCTGACAAGTTTCTTAAGCCTGCAAACTAAGGGAGAAAAGCTCAATCGTTGAGCATGTGCTCAGATTGTCTGAGTACCACAATCGCTTGAATCGAGTGGGAGTTAATCTTCCAGATGAGATAGTGATGGTTCTCCATAGTCACTGCCACCAAGCTATTAGAGCTTCGTGATGAACTATAACATATCAGGGATAGATATGATGATCCTTGAGCAACTCGCGATGTTTGACACCGCGAAAGTAGAAATCAAGAAGGAGCATCAATTGTTGATGGTTAGTAAAACCACTAGTTTCTAGAAGGGCAAGGGCAAAAGGGATACTTCATGAAACAGCAAATCATTTGCTGCTCTAGTGAAGAATCCCAAGGTTGAACCCAAACCCGAGACTAAGTGCTTCTGTAATGAGGGGAACGGTCACTGAAGCAGAACTACCCTAGATACTTGGTAGATGAGAAGGCAGGCAAGGTCGACAGAAGTATATTGGATATACATTATATGAATGTGTACTTTACTAGTACTCCTAGCAGCACCAGGGTATTAGATACCGGTTCGGTTGCTAAGTGTTAGTAACTCGAAATAAAAGCTGCGGAATAAACGGAGACTAGCTAAAGGTGAGATGACGATATGTGTTGGAAGTGTTTCCAAGGTTGATGTGATCAAGCATCGCATGCTCCCTCTACCATCGAGATTTGGTGTTTGCGTTGAGCAATGATTGGATTATGTTTATCGCAATACGGTTATTCATTTAAGGAGAATCATGGTTACTTTGTTTATTTGAATAATACCTTCAATGGTCTTGCACCTAAAATGAATCTCGATCGCAGTGATACACATGTTCGTGCCAAAAGGTATAAAATAGTAATGATAGTACCACATACTTGTGGCACTGCCATTTGAGTCATATTGGTATAGAACGCATGAAGAAGCTCCATGTAGATGGATCTTTGGACTCACTCGTTTTTGAAAAGATTGAGACATGCGAACCATGTCTATTGGTATATATGCATGAAGAAACTCCATGCAGATGGATCGTTTGGACTCACTTGATTGAACATGCAAATCATACCACATGGGCAAGATGACTGAAAGGCCTCGTTTTCAGTAAGATGGAACAAGAGAGCAACTTGTTGGAAGTAATACATTTGATGTGTGCAGTCCAATGAGTGCTGAGGCACGCAGTGGATATCGATATGTTCTTACTTCACAGATGATTTGAGTAGATGCTGAGAATATTTACTTGATGAAACACAAGTCTGAATTATTGAAAGGTTCAAGTAATTTCAGAGTGAAGTTGAAGATCGTCGTGACAAGAGGATAAAATGTCTATGATATGATCATAGAGATATCTGAGTTACGAGTTTGGCACACAATTAAGACATTGTGGAAAGTGTTTCACAATTAATACCGCCTGGAACACCACAGTGTGATGGTGTGTCCGAACATCATAACTGCACCCTATTGGATATGGTGCATACCATGATGTCTCTTATCGAATTACCACTATCGTTTATGGGTTAGGCATTAGAGACAACCGCATTCACTTTAAAAGGGGCACCACGCAATTCCGTTGAGACGACACCGTTTAGAGAAACCTAAGTTGTCGTTTCTTAAAAGTTTGGGGCTGCGATGCTTATGTGAAAAAGTTTCAGGCTGATAAGCTCGAACCCAAAGCGGATAAATGCATCTTCATAGAATACCCAAAACAGTTGGGTATACCTCCTATTTCAGATCTGGAAGCAAAAGTAATTGCTTCTAGAAACGAGTCCTTTCTCGAGGAAAAGTTTCTCTCGAAAGAATTGAGTGGGAGGATGGTGGAGACTTGATGAGGTTATTGAACCATCACTTCAACTAGTGTGTAGCAGGGCACAGGAAGTTGTTCCTGTGGCACCTACACCAATTGAAGTGGAAGCTTATGATAGTGATCATGAAACTTCGGATCAAGTCACTACCAAACCTCGTAGGACGACGAGGATGCGTACTACTTCAGAGTAGTACGTAATCCTGTCTTGGAAGTCATGTTGTTAGACAACATGAACCTACGAGCTATGGAGAAGCGATGGTGGGCCCATATTCCGACAAATGGTTAGAAGCCATGAAATCCGAGATAGGATCCATGTATCAGAACAAAGCATGGACTTTGGTGAACTTGCCCGATGATCGGCAAGCCATTGAGATAAATGGATCTTTAAGAAGAAGACGGACATGGACGGTAATGTTACCGTCTATGAAGCTCGACTTGTGGCAAAGAGTATTTTCACAAGTTCAAGGAGTTGACTACGATGAGATTTTCTCATCCGTAGCGATGCTTAAGTCCGTCGGAATCATGTTAGCATTAGCTGCATTTATGAAATCTGGCAGATGGATGTCAAAACAAGTTTCCTTACCAGTTTTCGTAAGGAAAGGTTGTATGTGATACAATCAGAAAGGTTTTGTCGATCCTAAGGATGCTAAAAGGTATGCTAGCTCCAGCGATCCTTCCATGGACTAGAGCAAGCATCTCGGAGTCAGAATATACGCTTTGATGGAGTGATCAAAGTTTTTGGGTTTATACAAAGTTTGTTAGAAACTTGTATTTACAATAAAGTGAGTGGGAGCGCTACAACATTTCTGATAAGTATATGTGAATGACATATTGTTGATCCGAAATGATGTAAAATTTCTGGAAAGCATAAAGGGTTGTTTGAAAGGAGTTTTTCAAAGGAAGACCTGGATAAAGCTGCTTACATATTGGGCATCAAGATCTATAGAGATAGATCAAGACGCCTGATGATACTTTCAAAGAACGCACACCTTGACATGATTTTGAAAGAGTTCAAAATAGATCAGCAAAGAAGGAGTTCTTGGCTGTGTTACAAGGTGTGAGTATTGAGTAAGACTCAAGACCTGACCACAGCAGAAGAGAGAGAAAGGACGAAGGTCGTCCCCTATGCTTTAGACGTAGGCTCTACAGTATGCTATGCTGTGTACCGCACATGAAGTGTGCCTTGCCATGAGTTGGTCAAGGGGTACAATAGTGATCCGGGAATGGATCACATGACAGCGGTCGAACTTATCCTTAGTATCTAGTGGACTAAGGAATTTTCTCGATTATGGAGGTGAAAAGGAGTTCGTCGTAAAGGGTTACGTCGATGCGAACTTTGACACTAATCCGGATGACTCTGAGTAGTAAACCGGATTCGTATAGTAGAGCAGTTATTTGAAATGGCTCCAAGTAGCGCGTGGTAGCATCCACAAGATGACATAGATATTCGTAAAGCACACACGGATCTGAAAGGTTCAGACCCGTTGACTAATAACCTCTCTCACAAGCATAACATGATCAAACCAGAACTCATTGAGTGTTAATCACATAGTGATGTGAACTAGATTGTTGACTCTAGTAAACTCTTTGGATGTTGGTCACATGGTGATGTGACCTGTGAGTGTTAATCACATGGTGATGTGAACTAGATTATTGACTCTAGTGCAAGTGGGAGACTGTTGGAAATATGCCCTAGAGGCAATAATAAATTGGTTATTATTATATTTCCTTGTTCATGATAATCGTTTATTATCCATGCTAGAATTGTATTGATAGGAAACTCAGATACATGTGTGGATACATAGACAACACCATGTCCCTAGTAAGCCTCTAGTTGACTAGCTCGTTGATCAATAGATGGTTACGGTTTCCTGACCATGGACATTGGATGTCGTTGATAACGGGATCACATCATTAGGAGAATGATGTGATGGACAAGACCCAATCCTAAGCCTAGCACAAGATCGTGTAGTTCGTTTGCTAAGAGCTTTTCTAATGTCAAGTATCATTTCCTTAGACCATGAGATTGTGCAACTCCCGGATACCGTAGGAATGCTTTGGGTGTACCAAACGTCACAACGTAACTGGGTGGCTATAAAGGTGCACTACAGGTATCTCCGAAAGTGTCTGTTGGGTTGGCACGAATCGAGACTGGGATTTGTCACTCCGTGTAAACGGAGAGGTATCTCTGGGCCCACTCGGTAGGACATCATCATAATGTGCACAATGTGACCAAGGAGTTGATCACGGGATGATGTGTTACGGAACGAGTAAAGAGACTTGCCGGTAACGAGATTGAACAAGGTATCGGGATACCGACGATCGAATCTCGGGCAAGTAACATACCGATAGACAAAGGGAATTGTATACGGGATTGATTGAATCCCCGACATCGTGGTTCATCCGATGAGATCATCGTGGAACATGTGGGAGCCAACATGGGTATCCAGATCCCGCTGTTGGTTATTGGCCGGAGAACGTCTCGGTCATGTCTGCATGGTTCCCGAACCCGTAGGGTCTACACACTTAAGGTTCGATGACGCTAGGGTTATAGGGAATAGATATACGTGGTTACCGAATGTTGTTCGGAGTCCCGGATGAGATCCCGGACGTCACGAGGAGTTCCGGAATGGTCCGGAGGTAAAGATTTATATATGGGAAGTCCTGTTTTGGTCACCGGAAAAGTTTCGGGTGCTATCGGTAACGTACCGGGACCACCGGGAGGGTCCCGGGGGTCCACCAGGTGGGGCCACCGGCCCCAGAGGGCTGCGTGGGCCAAGTGTGGGAAGGGACCAGCCCCTAGGTGGGCTGGTGCGCCTCCCACAAGGGGCCCAGGGCGCAGGAAGGGGGGAAGGGGGAAACCCTAGGCTCAGATGGGCCTAAGGCCCACCTAGTGGTGCGCCCCCCTCTCTCCCCCCTTGGCCGCCCCCCAAGTCCCATCTAGGGCTGGCCGCACCCCTTGGGGGGGAACCCTAGATGGGGGCGCAGCCCCTCCCCCTCCCCTATATATAGTGGGGGTTTTGGGGCTGCCATACACATGAGAACATCTCTCTCTTGGCGCAGCCCTACCCCTCTCCCTCCTCCTCTCTCCGCGGTGCTTGGCGAAGCCCTGCAGGATTGCCACGCTCCTCCATCACCACCACGCCGTCGTGCTGCTGCTGGACGGAGTCTTCCCCAACCTCTCCCTCTCTCCTTGCTGGATCAAGGCGTGGGAGACGTCACCGGGCTGCACGTGTGTTGAACGCGGAGGCGCCGTGGTTCGGCGCTTAGATCGGAATCAACCGTGATCTAAATCGCTACGAGTACGACTCCTTCATCCGCGTTCTTGCAACGCTTCCGCATAGCGATCTACAAGGGTATGTAGATTCACTCCCCTTCCCCTTGTTGCTAGATTACTCCATAGATTGATCTTGGTGATGCGTAGAAAATTTTGAATTTCTGCTACGTTCCCCAACACCTTATTCCTCTGATTCCACCACTGCCACCACATAACCATGACCTGTAGCCTCTCCTTCTCCGGGGCCCGCCAAAGGACGTCCATGGTCTCGCTTATGGACTCGCAGTCTGAAAGTTGCAGCCTGATATGTTCAAGCCCAAGCTTCAGCCACACCGATTTAACCTCAATACAGTCAACGAAGAGATGTTTCCCTGACTCATGCCGCACATTGCACATGAAACACCGGTGGTCTTCGATATTCATTCCTCTTCTTGCTAGTATGTCCTTTGTGGCGATCGTGTTATGCGCCATCCTCCATACAAAGTGTCTGATTTTCCTCGGGCACGGAAGCTTCCAGATTCTTTTCCATCTCACGTCCCCCCCACCCTCGAGATCGCCAACGGCTTGCGGCTCCCCTGCCTGCCCCGCGCCGGAGTGCTCAGAGAACACCCATTGCAGTTTGTAGGCTTGTTTAACCGAGAACAAACCCTTGCTGTCAAAGTGCCAAGCTCGGAAATCTTCGGTTTCATCCCGCAATGGTAGCTGAAGGATTAAGGCGGCATCCTCCTCCCAAAACGTGTCCCTGATGAGCTCCTCGTCCCATTTCCCAGTGATCGGAATGACGAGTTCGGATACCCTGGTTAACAAGCTACTCCCTCTGGGTGTCACAACTTTCCTGGACCAAGCCCTTGGGATCCATGGAATATCCCATATATTGATGTTTTGACCATCGCCAACCCGCCAAATTACTCCCTTTCTGATGAGATCAATGCCATGTGTAATACTCCTCCAAGCATATGACATATTGGCGCTCGGACCCGCTTCCAAAACATCACAATCCGGGTAGTACTTGGCCTTCATGACTTGTGCACAGAGGCTATCCGGTTGCTGTATAAGCCGCCACACCTGCCTAGCTAGCATGGCAACATTGAAGTCATGGATATCTCTGAACCCTAGCCCTCCTCTACCTTTTGATTTTGTGAGCTTCTGCCAGCCCACCCAATGCACTTTGTTCTCATTTTCCCGTTGGCTCCACCAATACCGGCCTAACATCGCACTCAGCTCATCACAAAAGGTCTTGGTTAGGTAAAACACTGACATGGCAAATGTGGGAACTGCATGTGCTACTCCCTTGACTAATATTTCCTTGCCTTGACGCGACAACGTCCGCTCATTCCAGCCCTGCATATGATTCCATATGGCGTCCCGCAAGTATGCAAATGCCCGCCGCTTCGATCGCCCAATATACACAGGAAGCCCTAGGTACTTTTCATTGTAAGCTTCGCTGGTGATGCCGAGTGTGTCCTTAACTTTCTGCTTGGATTGCAACGAACTATTCTTACTGAACATGATAGCAGATTTTTCCTGATTGATGCACTGTCCCGAACACCGTTCGTATACTGCAAGGATTCGCCTCAACTCGCCGGCCTTGTCCTCCCTTGCTCTCATCAACAAAACCGAGTCGTCGGCAAAAAATAGATGAGAGATGGAGGGAGCCCCTGGGCAGATTTGAATGCCATGCATTGTCTCTCGTTGCTGCGCATCCTTAAGCATCGCCGACAGCCCTTCCGCACAGATAACAAAAAGGTACGGCGAAATTGGGTCGCCCTGCCGGAGACCCCTCGACGGGTCAAACTGCTGGGAGAGCTCTCCGTTGATTTTGATTCGGTATCTCACAGACCGCACACACCTCATTACCAGATTCACCCACCTACGCGCGAACCCGAGCTTAATCATCAACGCTTCCAAAAAGTCCCACTCGACCCGATCGTACGCTTTACTCATGTCCACTTTGACAGCAGCATATTCATCCTTGCCAGCTCTTTTATTCATCAAGAAATGCGAAACCTCATAGGCCATCAGGATGTTGTCCGTGATTAACCTCCCCGGCACGAACGCACTCTGATTGTCAGAGATGATTTGCGGAAGCACCATCTTGAGCCGGTTAGCCAAAACCTTGGAGATGATTTTGTAGAGAACATTGCAAAGACTAATAGGCCTTAGGTCCTTAATCCTCGAGGGATTTTTGACTTTAGGAATCAACACAACATTGGTATCATTCCAACCTTCCGGGATCGCACCTCCCTTGAGCACATTCATTACCTCATCCACAACATTCCGTCCCATTAGATGCCAGTATTTCTTGAACACCAGCGCCGGCATACCATCTGGCCCCTGAGCCTAGAGATCTCCGATATGGTCAAGAGCAGCCTTTATTTCCATTTCAGTGAACTCCGCCGTGAGGCACTCATTCATAGCCCCCGTGACTTTCAATGGGACAACATGAAGAAGCTCATCAAAGTGTGTGTTGCCGTTTGAGGTGAAGAGATCCTGAAAATAAGACATAACATAGTTAGTAAGCTCCCTCCCGTCCTCCACCATCACGCCATCCTCCCCCCTCAGCCTCCGGATCCTATTTGCCTTCCTCCTCGCCGAGGCATATCTAAAGAAGAATTTAGTATTTCTATCTCCTTCCTTCAGCCACCAGACATGTGCCCGTTGTCTCCATTTAATTTCAATGACCTCCTCCAGGTGATCCACCACACACCGCAGCCTCACTTCCTCCGTCACCTTTTCAGGTGAGATATCACGTGAACGGCACTCCTCCAGCTCCTTCTTTGCCTCTTTCAATTTCTTTTCCATATCCCCAAGTACGTCCCTGCTCCACCTTGTGAGGTCTCTTGCCACTTCCTAAAGGCCAGTCGCTACATCAGTCACCCGGCCAGCTCGAGCCCTTCTCCACGCCTCCTCCACGACCAGATCGCACCCCTCCTCCTTGAGCCATCTTGCTTCGAAACGAACCTCCCCCCCTTCGCTCCCTACTGCCCCCATATCCTCTGTATCCACCACAATCGGCCGGTGATCCGAGTGCCTTGGAAGTTCATTGCGTACCCGAAACTCTAGGTATGTGGAGCACCATTGGATGTTAGCTACTGCACGGTCTAGACGTCCACAAATGTAGCCATCCGCATCAGTACAATTTTTCCACCATGTGATCATATCACCCTCATACCCCAGATCACTAAGCTTGCACACATCAAGAGCATCTCGAAATTGGTCCAAACAACCCTGGGAGCGATTGACACCCCCTCTCTTCTCCTCATTCGTTAAGATTTCATTAAAATCCCCCATGCACAGCCACGGCCGACCATCTTGATGTTGCTGATTCAGGAGGTGCAAGGTTCTCCACGTTTCTTTCTTCCTACTCGCCTGCGATTCACCGTACATACCCGTCATCCTCCACACCACCCCATTATCGTCCGTAATATCAGCATCGATGTGTCTTCTCCCAATAGACCTTAGGGACAGGTTCACTCCCCTCCTCCATAGGATCGCCAAGCCCCGGCTCCTACCATCCGGATTTCTTACGCACATATTGACAAGCCCTAGTTTCCACCTATATTGCTCCATCTCCTTCTCATGCAATTTCATCTCACATAAGAAGAGAATGTTGGGATCCTCCGCCCTCTTGATGTCCAAGAGGCCACGAACTGCCGGGCCGTTCCCGAGTCCCCGGCAGTTCCAGCTTATAATTCTCATTGGGCCCGGCGGGGCTGCTCATACAGCCCGGCCGATATCACAAGGTTTGTTGCATCCGTCTCCTCCCGAACCTCTCCCGTGCTTTCCATATGGCCCCTCTTCTTGCTGGCCTCCTCTTCCTCTTCCTGCACACCCCTCTTCTGCCCTAACATCGAACCTTCCACACCACATCCCTACATCCCTTCCCTCCCGGTTCACCTTCTTATATTTCTTCGGCTTGTACCCCTCCGTCCTATTCCCCTTTCCAGCACCTGGGCCATTATCATCTACTAGCTTCCCCTTCTCCTTCACATCTACCAGCTTAGGACTCACCTCCACCACCCCTCTCTTCCCCTCATCTACTTCCATAGCCGCCTTCAACACCTCTTCGGTTTGTGCCACCATGCCACCCTCTCTCCAGCCTCCTTCACAACTCCGGTCCCATCCTCGTTATCAATCCATTCAACAAAGGTCAACCTCTTCTGACTTGCCGTTGCACCACTCACTTTTTGTGTCTTGCTTGGGCTCACCACCTCCTCTCCATCCTCCTGTCGCCCTCCACTCGACCTAGACTCCGTTTTCCTCCTAGAGATGCTGTCACTGCGAGATTTACCTCCTATCTTGCCATAAACATGCATTCTACTTCCACCCGAGCCACTCCCACTACCACTCGCCATCTTCCTCCCCATCCACCCGTCGTCTCCACCTCTCCTCCTGCTCATATCTGCCTTCAACCACCTCCCATACTGAGCTTTCTCCCCTTTTCTCAATTTGATTTGGCAGCTCTTATCAACATGACCAAGCATGCCACAAATGTAGCAGAAGTCCGGTAAGTATTCGAACTCAAAGCGGCAAAACGGACGCTCCTCCTCTTTGCTCTTATCCTTCTCCTCCACAATCTCATCGTCACTCTCCACTTCCTCATCCAGGGAAATGCCCCTCATGATAGGTTTGTTAATGGGCATCTGGACCTTAATCCTCAAGAAACGTCCCATCGCCGACTCATCCGCCCCCGTGTCCATCTCCACGAATTTCCCAACCAGATTTCCAATATCTTCCGCCGTGTCTTCCTCCATCTTTCCCAACGGCAGTCCAAAAACCCTGAACCAGATCGGGATATCCTCAAAAACATACTGATCAATCCGTTTATTAGGCACGAAGTCCACAATCACCACCAGATCATTGTCAAACATCCAAGGACCATCCTCCAGCGCCTTACGCTTTCCGCTTTCCTGCTTGAAAGTGAAGAGGAAGACATTCTCTCCGAGCTCCTTACAGTCTACGCCCTTCAAGGGGCAGCAGCAGCGATCGAGCGCCATGCAGATCGCATCCGGGTGCGCCGACCTCTCTGAAAGGACCTTCCCCACCGCCTGGATCTCTCCCACTGACTCCTTCGCTCTCGACTTCCACCGGATCTTCACACCCTTCCTCTCATCCTCCGACAGCTTCATCTTCTCCATCAGCCCCGCCATCCTCTCCATGGTGTCGCCGGGGCAGTGACAAAACCCTAACCCTAGTCGGTGTCTTACGATCACGAGCCCTAGGCAACTCGCGAAAGGCTTATGGTGGGGGACGGGAACGGATCGCCGGTGAGCCCGCCGCAGTAGCACTCCGACGGGAGAGCAGGCGATGAGATCTGGCGAGGCGAGGGCAAGAACCGAGCGGGAATCAGGGGCGCGAGAATCGCCTCCGTGATCGCCGGACACAAACCGTCACCTACGAAGCAGCGCATGATCAGGCGAGGGCTCGACTAACTCCACACCTGGCCGGCATCACAGCCGTCCATACCCATGGACGGCCGGCGATCGATTTCTTACCGTCCCCGGCCCAGCCCACGCCCGCGCCTGGCCCAGGTCACAGACCTGTCTCGCTCCTCCTTCCAAAAAAAAAACCTGTCTCGCTCCTCCCGTTCTCCGGCGTCTCCGCCACAAATCGGCCGGCGCCCCCCGTCTGCACCCACCGACCCACGCGGCCGCCGTCGATCCCGTTAGCCATACACGCGGCCGCTCCCGTCCGCGCCCCCAACAGGCGTCGACATTGGCTGCCTACTGGAGCGGCGCCACCACCGCGTGCCACCTCCTGTCCAACGAAGTGGGAGAGGGAGAGGAGGGAGGCCGAGACGGCGGTGGTCGGGATGCGGTCCACGGCGGCGCTCATGGTGGGTGGCCTCTGTAGGCTGGAGCTGTCGGTGGCGATGGCGGCGCTCTCACCTCGGATCGGGTGGTCATGGTGGCTGCGCAGCCTGAAGGTGCGACATTGCAAGCTTTAATTCCAGAGATTACTTTTTATGAATTCCTACATGTGTGTTCGAGATTATTTTTTATGAATTCCTGCTTTAAATTTCAGAGCTTGCAAGCTTGATGAATCAGATACTAGTCTTATTGGCTTGAATTGGCTGCTTTAATCTAATGGGAAAATCAGCCCATGTCATGGAAGTAGAGGAAAGTCTACACTGCACAGGTCTACATCCAATGTGAAATCGGATTGGAGTGACTTCTTTGGTTGGTAATATGATTGCGCCACATGAACATGAAATTCCAACTTCACCTGTTTTTTCTCTACATCCAATTTATTGCCCTTTCCTGTAACATCATTGGAATATTTCAAACCGTTGAAATTATGCCACGCCTTCAACTACATGACACTGGACATTGCACTAGTCTTTTTCACACACACTTTTTTCACTTGTGATTGAGATATTTGTCATGAATAAGTGGTTGCCAGCATCCAATATTTTCTTTGGCCGACCCTGAAGAGTGATAAGCATTCGCCTATTTAACGACTTTACACACAAGGAGAGAAGTGCAGATTACTACCACATTCGTTGAGGACCTACAGCTCCATCCACCACCTCATCTCCACCTCCTTGCTCAACCATGAAGACATGGCAGCTTTTCATGGTCCATCTTCTCACTCATACCCTCCTTTTTCTCACATCCAGCTTCTCTCAACCCACCAACAACCAAAGTAGCAACTACAGCGCCGATCTCCCTGTGCTCCTATCATTCAAATCGTTGATAACCAGTGACCCTACAAAGGCACTGTCCTCTTGGTCTTGGGACCCTGTCAGGAATGACACGAGCACGGTGCCATTGCCTGATTACTGCGAGTGGACGGGCGTGTCCTGCAGCAACCGCCGGCACCCAGGCCATGTCACCGCCATACGTCTGGATGGCTTGCGCCTAGCCGGCACCATCTGCCCGCAGCTCGGTAACCTGACCCGCCTCCGCGTCCTCAGTCTTTCGGACAACAACCTGCAAGGTGAGATCCCAGGCACCCTCGGTGCTTGTACATCACTTCATGCCTTGGACCTGAGCAGGAACTACCTCTATGGTTCCATGCCTGCTTCTCTAGGTCTCCTATCAAACCTCACATCTCTCAACGTTACCCATAACAATCTGACTGGTGATATTCCCATGTCATTCTCCAACCTCACAGCCCTCACGAACCTTAGCATGCATAGCAACTACTTCCATGGCCAAATCCCCAGCTGGCTCGGCAACCTGACTTCACTGACACACTTAGGATTATCCCAGAACAGTTTCAATGGCCATCTCTCTCCAGCTCTAGGTAAGATGGCTAATCTTGTTATATTTGACATCACAGCTAACAGACTGGAAGGCCCTTTTCCTCCATCCTTGTTCAATCTTTCTTCCGTCACAGACTTCCGCATCAGCTTCAACCAGTTTTCAGGATCTCTGCCGCTTGATATTGGCTTTAAGCTTCCCAAGCTACATATATTCGCCACAAATGGGAACCAATTCGTTGGACCAATACCAGCCTCCTTGTCAAATGCATCCGCACTTAAAGATTTGTTTTTTCGCGGAAATCAGCATCATGGGCTGATTCCACGGGACATTGGCATCCATGGTCATATCCGGATATTTTCCTTAGGACACAATTTTCTTCAAACCACAGAGCGTAGGGATTGGGATTTCCTCACATCCTTAACCAACTGTAGCAACCTGACAATACTAGACCTTGAACAAAACAACCTCGAAGGTGTTATGCCAGTCACTATTGCCAACCTATCTACAGAGCTCTACTGGCTTACAATAGGCAGAAACAAAATAGCTGGGACCATACCTGCAGGTTTAGGAAAGTTTCAAAAACTTAGAAAGGTCATCCTCGCAAATAGCCTTTTCACGGGCACCCTGCCTCTGGATATTGGCCAGATTCCTGGCCTCCAGTATCTTGACCTATCCCATAATAGATTCTATGGGCGGATTCCACAGTCATTAGGCAATATCACACAATTGAGCAACCTCTCTCTATCTAATAACTTTCTAGATGGCAGCATTCCAGCAAGCCTTGGTACCCTCACAAAACTTGTATCTCTGGATCTTTCCGCTAACTCCTTGATGGGGGAAATCCCACAGGAGATACTTAGTATTCCCTCTCTTACCTTACTTCTCAACCTCTCCAGCAATGCTCTAAGTGGCTCCATTCCAACACAGATAGGGAAGTTGAACAGCCTTGGCATAATCGACCTATCAATGAACAAGCTGTCTGGTGAAATCCCAGACGCTCTCAGCAGTTGTGTCCAACTGAATTTCCTAAATTTGCAAGGAAATCTTTTGCAAGGGCAAATACCGAGAGGCTTTTCTTCTTTGAGAGGCCTCGAAAAGTTGGATCTTTCCAATAATAACTTAGCAGGACCTGTACCTGAGTTCCTCCTGAGTTTGGAGCTCCTAACGTATCTAAACCTCTCTTTCAACAACTTATCTGGTCCCGTTCCAAATACAGGGATCTTTCACAATGCCACTGTATTGTTGCTCCCTGGTAATGGCATGCTATGCGGGGGTCCCCCATCCTTGCAACTCCCTTCATGCCCATATAACCAGGCTTCGCAGCATCGGTGTCGAGTCATACTCTTTTGCATTGTTGGAATTTTGATCTTCTTCATGTGCTCCCTAACTGCATGCTACTTGATGAAGACAAGAATCAAACCAAACAGTGGTGCTGATCAAGAAAACGAATTTCGCCATGAGATGCATGAGAGGATATCCTATGCTGAGATAGATGCAGCAACAGAGTCATTCTCACCGGCAAATTTGATTGGTTCTGGAAGTTTCGGCAACGTGTACATAGGAACTCTAAATCTTGATGAGAGTTTATATACTGTAGCAATCAAGGTTCTCAATCTTGGCAAACGAGGAGCTAACAGAAGCTTCTTGAGAGAGTGTGAAGCCCTAAGGAAGATTCGACACCGGAAACTTGTCAAAGTGATCACTGTGTGTAGCAGTTTGGACCGAAATGGTGATGAGTTCAAGGCACTTGTCTTAGAATTTGTCTGCAATGGAAATTTAGATGAGTGGCTGCATCCAAAAGCAGCGACTAACAGCATGACCTTTAGAAGGCTAAGGTTGATGGAAAGGCTATGCATTGCTCTTGATGTTGCAGAGGCATTAGAATATCTTCACCATCAAATTGAGCCATCCATAGTTCACTGTGATATCAAACCATGCAACATCCTTCTAGATGATGACATTGTTGCGCACGTTACCGACTTTGGTCTAGCAAAGATAATGCATACTGAAGAATGCGAGCATGGTGGTGGTGGAACCGAAAGCAGCTCACTTGTAATTAAAGGCACAATTGGATATGTCGCACCAGGTGAGCAACATTTTAAACTCATTTAGGAATATTTATATTTATATTATTTAATTCAATATCAGCTCGGCAGATTTCACTTGACAAGCTACATTGAATTGACAAGTGAAATCTGCCAAATTTGTGTCTACTCATTGCATAGTGAGTAACATCTTTGTCTAAATGTTTCTCAGAGTATGGCTCAGGATCCGAACCCTCCACGGAAGGTGACGTATATAGCTACGGGGTGTTGCTATTGGAAATATTTACTGGAAGGAGGCCAACTGACAATTTCATGGATGGTGTGACAGGCCTTGTCGGCTATGTCAGGATGTCCTATCCTGATAAGCTACTGGAAATATTGGATGCTAGTGCAACCTACAGCGGAGACACGCAGCATATCATTGATATATTCTTATGTCCTATGTTTAAGCTTGCCCTAGCTTGCTGCGAGGATTCCCCAAGGCACAGAATGAAGATAGATGATGTAGTCAAGGAATTGAACATCATAAAGAGAGCATGTGCGGCTCATAAGGCTGTCCATGAATTTCGAGCAACCGCCTAATCCATAGGCGAGCAATGAAGCGTTATGATCGTCTTTTCTGTGTGCACCCTGATGCTATGGAAATGGAATGGGAGTTCTGAAAGTTCACCGGTGTGTGTGCTGTTTTGTATTGCTGGCGTTCGGTGCCTGGAATTCCCTGAAGTTCAGTTTTGGTGCGTCCTGAAATCTGTAGCCTTATTTGTTCAGTTCTGGTGCCACCATGAAATCTGCAGCTTGCTCTCCGCCCCTGAACTCGCCGTATCAGCAGGTGCGGTGTAGGTGTTTTCTTGTTGCCGGTGTTTTATTGAGATGGGATGAGATTTGATTTGTGAAATGTTTAAATTCGCAAACTGCCCGGAACTGTTCTTTCTAGCATTAAAACTGATTTCAAGGGCTAGTCCTAGCCGGCCTTTTTTTAGAGGAAAAGGGCTCGAAGCCCCGGCTCCATTTGCATTACCAAACGAAGCCACACAGGTCCACCATCCAGTTGCAAGTACGCGGGGGAAACAGCACACACGCTGCCCCAGCAAAGAACAGACCGAGCTCACAGGGCTACAGTCGCTACAAAGAGAGAAAATAAACTAGACTCGAAGATTGCTACAGCCAACCGGCAAGGAAAGAGATCGGAATGAATAAGTAAAAATCGATCACAACTCAACGGATCCCCTGATCTCAATCTTTTTCCTTGTATCTGCTCCAGCTTTCTTACCAAGTGTATCACTTTTTCCTTGACAGGGCCAGAGCATCAGACCACCCAACTGTCCTAGCCAGTCTTGTTCTTTCTGTTTCTTTGTTCACAGACACAGAAAAACATTTTTGCTCTCTCTTCTTTGTGTCGTTCTGCAGGGGTAGTCACTCACTACTCACATTCAGTATGTCCCGTTGGATAAGCTGACATGGCCTTCTCGTTTTTCTTCGTTTAACTTTGGCCATTAGTTTGACCAATAGCTAATATATGTGTTGTCTGTTATAATTTTTTTCATCATCGGATCTTTTCGAACAAGAATTTGATGATACAGTTTTGTGACCCGTAATCCTTGTTTAGTTGGTTAAATTGATCGATGGTCCAACTTAAGTTTTGAAATATATGCAACAAGAATTTGATGATATAGTTTTGTGACCCATAATCCTTGTTTAGTTGGTTAAATTGATAGTCCAACTTGAATTTTGAAATATGTGCACACCACGTAATTTAGGACGAAAGGAGTACCCTTGTAACGAAATGGTAACCTTGTCCACCATCGATCTGTATCGAAAGTAAGCTCGTTCTGGATAGCTTACTTTTATTTCATCTTTGCATTGAACATATGTTGTATGTACTGCTTGGGATTGCTACTGAAAATGTGGCATTATAGATGTGTGTGTTTGTGTGCGCACGCGCCTGTGTGTGTTACTCGTTCTATCATTACCCCTACTACATAGAACAAAATGCCCAATCCCTTTCAGGGAAAAGGTCAAGGGCATGCGTGAGTTAATTTAGTCTCATCTTTATCTAATAATAAAGGACGGAGACTTTCATAGTTCTTCATAAGTCATCTCATTGTATCCGTTAGATATAAAGTAACCATAAAGATTAATGGCTAAGATTTAAAATAAGATTTACCACGTGTAAGGAAAAAAATAAACAAACCCTACAGAACAAAGTCTACACGTCCGGCTCGATGAAAGGAAGAAAAACCTAACGCACGTCCTGCTTGATGAAAAAAAGGAAAACAAATCTGTACGCCTCTGATTGGAATCCTTCACCGTGAAACATCACTTTCTTATTCTGACAGTCTCTCTTTGGATCTACTCTATTCTATACCTACTATTAAAGGGAGGTAATATTCTTAGTTTGGTTTAATCTGCCGCTTTGATTTTCGTCCGTCGTTATTTACGTCAAATTCCGTTTGTCCTTCGTTATCCTGCCTCTTTACTCGCCCAGTTTTAAGCCCATTGGAAACCGACTCAAGCCAACCAGGCAAGCAACGATCGGGCGGCCCATCTAGCGGCAGCAGCCCAGATTCTTTTTTTCCTGAGCTAACGATAGCAGCCCAGCCGATTGTGATTGGAGGCAATCAGGCCTTTTTTTTAGCGGTAGCAGCCCTGCTGATGGATTGAAGGCAGCTCGGTTTTAGCTAAATTCGCTGTCCTTCTAAAAAAAAGGATAAATTCGCTGTCTAAAAAAACTTAAATAATCCCACCTTGTTTTCTTACATCGAATCGTGTCAGTTGATATACGTCTTAACTTGCTTGGTAACCAGCAAGCTGATTTGAGAATCATTAACAAGATGAGGAGGCATGGAGGCAGAAAGCCATCAAACCTGTGTGCACCGGTTTTGGGCAAAATTATCTGGATTCATGAGTTCATGACATGCCGAGATGAAATCTCCTGGATTTTAATGAAAGGAAAAATAGTGCATAGAGATATTAAATACAGATTTGGCTAAGGGCACTTCCAACATATTGTATGTATTTAGATTTAGATACTCCCTCTTTTCTCCCTTTCAAATGAGTAGTAGCTTCTCCAACGAACAGCGTCCCAAAGCTATTTCTCACCAAATTTAGTTACACGTTAATTTTTTCTCCCGTTGCAACGCAAGGGCATATGTGCTAGTTTAGACAAAAAGGAAGTCACGGCCGGTGGGTTAGGTCACCTGCGGAAGCTACCTTGATCACGGGTCAATCGTTAGGGGTCGTTCGGATCGATTGAGGTCCTAGACGGTCGATCTAACTTAGGCTGGTCACAATGGGCAGGAACATAAGCTAGTAACCTACACACCTCCCTAGACTATGTTACTACCTCCATAGTGGGTAGGAACATGTATGTAGTGCCATGCAACTATGTATTTATTAGGTCATAGACTCATTGTTTCTTGGAGTGTGTGATGTTCCGATAACTTAGCTAGTTACCACAAGCAGCTCTCTCTTCATTAAATATGTGCCACATAAGCAAAGTTGCATTGGAGTGCCTAAGTTCCTGTCCATTATGACCAGCCGTAGGCCACGTGAACTTCATAAGAGTCAACCGGCCCAAGCCCATCAAACGTTTCAGCCGACGTCCCATCGATCTCATATAGCCCACGTGAAATCCAGCGATCGTTCCTGACTCCCTAGCAAGATTGAAAGCTGCTATACGTACGATCAAATTATGTAGGATCTGTGTACGACAAGACTCATCTGGTGTGGTGGGCCAAGACCTCAGAAAACGGGTCTGTCTCTTCTCGTACAAATCGTACGTACGTGAGACAGTTTCCAGCAAGATTATTTTGTGCGTCTCCCCGTCCAAGACACCGACTCTCAGTTGGAGTGCAATTTTGCCTCAAAAAAAAAAAGTTGGAGTCCAACTCTGCGTCGGCGCCTTCCTTTCCCTTGACGGCTCCCATAAATATCTGCTGAAAGAGAGGGAGGGAGGAGGTAGATCCTGTCGAGGTCGGCAGAGGTAGCCGCTGGACAAGGATGCATACGACGAGGCCGATTCCACGAGGAGCTTTATCCGGGTCATGAGGCAGACAAAGCTAGCTATCTCGTCAGCCGCCTCATCCAGCAAGATGAGCGGGCGCTACCATCACCGCGACTTCGAGGACACACTGGGCCAGCCTCCAGCGGACAACCATGGTCGATACAAGCTGCAAAGACGGCGGCAACGGAGCAGGAGGACATGGCAGAGACCCATCCACTGAAGCCCAACTTTGTGATGGAATCCTTCACATGAAGTAGTCAACCATGATCCAGGAGGAAACAGGTGGTTCTCTTCTCACGTATAGTTAACGATACATTCTGCTCATCACGCACTTGAGATCATGAGAGATCGATCGAACGTGATTGGCCGAAGTTGTTCTCCTCTATTCCTTGTTCCTTATCACCAGCGCCGGCTCCATCCTCACCAGCAGTCCGTCCCGTCCGCGTTGTCCCCTGTCCAGCCAATGCTTGCATCAGGCTCCGCTAGCCCCTCGGCCTAGATAGCGTCTGCGTCGTCCCCTGTCCAGCCAATGTCCTTGGGCCTGCTATTAGCGACAATGGTCAATCAATAGTACACGGCCATGGCCATGTAATGGTTGGTAAAGTGAGCATTGCTTCTTCTCTTTTCGTGTTCTAATTGTGTCAGTCCCAGTTCGGCCCCGCAACTCTGCTAGCGGTGCCACGTGATGCGCCAGCATGCTTCTTGCACTTACTGGGGAACAGCGAACGGGGCTAGCCCATGACGGCCGACGACTGGCAAAGCACATCAACTCGTGGGAGCAAGCAGCCACTTACGGCCGATGCAGGTGAAGCACACGTGGTAATTATATGAAAAATTACTACACAAATTAGCTGATTCAGTATTTGATTAATTGATATTCAATAGGTACGGTACTGTAGACTGTAGTAGATCTCTTTTTTGTGCTAATTAAATTGGAGACGGGCAGCCTATGGGAAAACCTAAATCACTAACATGCAAATCCAAAACATTAAACGTAAAAAGTCAAAATTATAAATGAAAATCTTAACAAAATTCCATTTCTATCATTGTATTTGTTAGAATAATTTTTTTAAACAATATCCCACTTAAGCATATTTAAGTGAAAAAAATTAACAACACCTTTTATCAAGTTAAGATGTCTTTTTATTAATAAGTAAAACAATGCCGTGTTCAGAAAAAAAGTTTAGGACAAGATTATTCTAGCTGTTCGAGAGGATTTATCCAAATCGATGAGAATAATGTCTCGGGTGTAGGAAAAAAATTATTATCCACATTTTCGATTCTTGGTTAATGAGCCAGTCATAACAACAATTTAGCCAATAAATATCCGGCCCTTCTCTCTGTTAGGCTACAAATGTCTAGCATTAATCGTAAACAATTATTACACCATTGTGGGTGGATACAGACATTGATGAAAATTCGACATTTCGTGGTAAATTACACTAAAAATACTTAGGCCCTTCGTTAAAGTTTGTATCTTGGGGACATCTTCATGCTGATATATGTTTAATATCAGGATAAGTTCTCCCATTTGCCAATTTTGAGATTTTGTAAAGAAGTTCACGGTCTGCGTTTAATCTGTGTATGTTTTTTCACCTTTCTAAGGATACTCAAGTGCACCTTAATGTTCTCTAGATGAATATAAGCTCATGAGTTAATTAAAGCTCACTTGCTGAGATAAATGGAGGTTGAGAAGCAGAGTGGATGACTCAAAACATTAGAATGCGGGCACTTTTTCCCGTTGAAACGCACGGGCATTTGTGCTAGTTATTTCTCATAACACTCAAACTCTGTTTTCTGTAGCAATCTCAAGCATATTTGGAAATATAGTCTACCATGTAGTAGATGGTTAACCTACACACAAAGGCCGAAGACATGTGATTACCTTATTTAAGATTATATAAATTTTGCTAATATAGTTTGAAAGTTTGACCTTTCATTTTTATATGCGTTATGATTCACAGTTGTTTTCATTGGCTAGAAAACTTGGCATCAATGGTTAATGATGCTTGGATATAAGTCGTGTTTGGATATGCATTTGTAAATTTGAGATTATTCGTACTAATCCTTTCCCTTTCACCATTGAGGTTTGCATGTTGTTTTTATAGAGCAATCAAAATAGCCACAATATGCTCAAATAACAATAGAATATCTAATGACTTTGGTAAAATTGTACTTTCTCTGATCCATATGGATCGGAGGGAGCAGTATACAAATATTAAATAATAAATATAACATATCATTTTTATTTTATATTAAAACATGCTATTATAACTTATATAGACGTTCCCCGCGCACAAAAAAATCAGCAACTTTGGGCAACTATTTAGTAACAGAGGACTCTAGCATGCGCTTGTCCAACTGGGCCGTTTCCCAGACGAGATTAGTTAACTTATCCATCACATGTGTCGACTAGTGTGTATTCTTGCACAATGTTGGATACCAAGCTAAGGCTTTAGCTCTTTCATCATCTATGATGGAAAAGCAGATGCCAAATTACGTTTCGAGAAAGAAAAAAAAAGAAAAGGGGAGACAAAGAAAATAAATAAAGGAAAAAAGGAAAACTGTGTCTACAAATACAATGCAGCCTGGAGGAACATCAATAAAGCATTTGCTGGTTGTAGAAGCAAGGAACAAATCCACCTTAGCTTTGGCCAGAATCGAGACACATGTGTTGGCACAAAGCAGAAGGGTCTCTTCCAGTTGTTAAGTACCCCCAACTGCACGCGACGTACTAAGCCTAGCTCCAGAGTATTTTGTCCTCACTACGCGCTCACGCAGAACAAGCTCGAAAAAAAAAACGTTGCAGCTGGGAGGTGCAAATCTTGACTTATTCGGCCGCCACCTCCAGGTAAACAAACCCGGCCATAGCTGTTGTTCTTTTAGGCCTCCTTTGGTTCATAGGATAGAAATTTTATAGAAATAGAAAAATTATAGGAAGTGAGATGACATGCATCTCAATACCTATAGAGAAAGAGATGTTATTTGATGCATAGGATATGAATTTTTCCATTGAATCTAGGCTAATAATTTTTTTCAAGGTAACAAAAAAACTCTTCTTTCACGATGACGATGCTATGCATTGACTCTAGGCTTATGCATCGTGAATCTAGGCTATTGCGCCTATTTGATGGCATATTCCCCCGAGCTACTTCCTGATGACGATGCTTGGAGCAACGACATGTACAAGGCTGCCAAGAAAGACGCCGAGCGTGTCCTCTCCGGCTACGTCACCAAGCCAACACCTGAGCTGCAATACCGACACTTGGTCGAGTTGCTGGGTGCGAGATCAAAGCATGAGGTGCTCAAGGACGGTGCAAAGCTTGGCGAGCAACTGGCGGAGTCGATGCTTGGAGAGGAGGTAGGGTGGGAGGCTCTGGCCGAATTTTGGTGCAAGATGCCGATGTACATTGCTCCATCGGATAACCTCGACGGGCACGCGGAGGCGATCGCCCGGGGCGGCGAGCTGGTAACGCTCCTGTGGGCGCTGCTCACCCATTTGGGGGTTGTCAGTAGGCCTGAGGCCACCTCCACTACCAATACTACTACTACCACCACGGGTGCTTCTGATGTCGTTTAAGCACTTAGGGCAGTGTGTTATTTCATTTAGCTAGCAGCCGGCTGTTATGCTGCATTAATTCCTTCGATGTTGTCCTACGGTCTGATGAATTTGTTGTAATGATGAACGTTTTGTTTAGAATGGGTGAACGACGAGCTTGCTTTTACATTTCTATATTATCAATTATTTTGCACAATCTCTTTCGCTTTTGCCTAGTTTTGCTTATTCAGCTGGTGTCGAGTTCTAGTCTAACTTGTAAACCAGCGTCGGGTCTAGCTTTTACTGATCTCCTGACTCATGACTCCTGACTGGCAAAGCCAAGAAGAAGCGTTGGTTGTTCTTCTAGGGCGGTGGCTCCGACTTCCGAGGAGCTTCTCCGCTCTGCAGGTCCTCACCCTAAAATCTAGGTTGGGGTAGTGTTTAGCAGGCAGGAGTTTGACGGAGAACAGACATAAAAATACCACGAACATGGCCTGAGTTGTAAAGGTCAATGTATTCTGCATGGAAGGCACACGGAACTGCGCGACTCTTGGCTCCATGTGAGACTTTAAGGAAGAAATTCTTCCTTTATGGAAAGTGTTCTTTTGTTCGTGAGCTCAAATTCCACCTGTGAGGGATTTTATTTTTATTTTTTGAAGTTTAAAAAATTCAAAACTTTTTGGCAACAAACATTGAGGAATTGTCTACATAAATACTTGCAGAATTTTGTGAAGACAAAATATTCTTAATGTTTTAAAAAAAGTTGCAAAATGCTTTAACATCGTCTTTTTCTTGGCCCAGAGCGTTTATGAATAGGTTTTCTAAACGAAAATTTGTACATATGTAGACAATTTGTCCATGTTTGTTGAAAAACAGTATTTCTTCTACTATTTATACATTGTACTATTTACGAGGGAGAATTTGAGCTTGAGCAGAAACTCCAAGCACCTTGCAGTGTTTACAACTTAGTTTCCCTTGCACATTGTGAGTTTGTGACAATACACAATACTAGACTTCACACATTTGATGGAACTGTGGGACAACATGGAGCAACAAATCTTTTGAGCATTTGTGCTTTTTGAATTAACAGGAAATCTTTTTCATTAGATTAGATAATACTCCAGCCACACATGTTGGCTTTCGGACTCCAAGGCAGTGCCGAATTTCGCTAACTGTAATTAGAAATTTCTTATTTTACGGCCCAATTTTTTTCTAGTTTTCTTCCGTGAACATCTTTTTGGTATATGATTTTTGTTCTAATTAATGAACAGTGCTTTAAATTCATAAATGAATTATTTATTAAGTATATTATTTCTAAAAGGCTTGTATTTTTAAAATTTCATGAACATTTTTTTTCATGTATTTTTTATTTTTAAATATAATGAACATTTCTTACAATTCATAAATGTTTTTTAAATTCAGAACACTATTTAAAATCTATGAATGTTCTAAAAATAAATCGTAAACAACTTGTTAATTCATAAAATTAAATTTTCAATAATTTTTGTCCTATAATAAATGAGTTATCTTTTTGAGCCTGTAGTTGCTACTTTTCCCATCATATTTTTTTTACTCGGGATTGATTATCACCAATTTTCTCCATGAGCCGCACGAAGCACACTGGTTGGGATAGCCCCTGCATGTTTTAGCGACTATCTCTCGCTAAATGCGTAGAATAACAGGCCCCCGTATCGTATGTGGTAGTTCCCTGTTAGCACTTTGGGCTGTTAAGATTTCTTTCATTTCTTTTACGATAAAATATTAAGTGATGTTATTTATATGTCCATTGATAACTCAATTTAGTGATGTTATTTTAATACAAAGTATAAAACATACACATGTTGTCAGGTTATTAATAGACAGACCAGAATTTGCAAGCCACATTTGACAATGAAAACACCGGTCAAGAATCAATGCTAGTGGTTCAACTTAATACTCTAGTAGATTCTACAATTATGAATACATCATCATACTAGAATTTGCTATTAAGATTTTTGTTTGACCGTAGTTTTAGATATCTCTACCATGGCATTAAAATATATAAAAATATACATAAACACTCACACACACACACAACACATAATTCACATTATAGTTTATGCAGTAATAAAAAATAATAGATGGGGTTATCTTTATTAAAATTACTGCAATGCAACAATTGTGTAACACTATAACTAATAAACATGTTAACTACGTAAACTATACTCGTTAAGATTGTAACATCGTAAATAACTATACAAAAGTATAAATGTTTAATATAAATTACATTTATTCTCATTTGTCGTTTTCCATGTCGGCGCACAGCAGTACACCTCATACAGTTGCACATTAACTAAGTGAATGTGGGCCACCTGCTGCCTTAAAACAAAAAGTTGAACGGGCCAAGCTAAACAAAAGCACAAAATTTTAGGTATTAGGCAAAATTTTATGCAAAGATCAGATGTTAACTTTAGCAATGTCCTTTATTCAAAGGCCGCTGGAGAAAACTTTTTGCTATTCGTCAATCTCCTGTCTCTTGGTCTCTCGATGTATTAATTAGGCAAAGATAAAAACGGAGGTGTGAATCATATGGAAACTATCAGCCAGTGCATGCGTGGAGGTAATTCCTTTCCACGTGCGCGAGGCGTGGCTTAAGAGGAGTCAATTACACTGCCGGTGTCACAAGTTGCATGAATGTTCACTTTGGTACTATAAGTTGCAGGCTACATCAAAGTGGTGAAAAAACTTGGCTCGATTGTCCATGTACGGTGCTTTTCTCAAATTTATACAAATCAGGCGTTGACCAAGTAAGCCAGCGTGGCATGAGTTTTAACAGAAATCCCCTTCAGTTAACAAGTGTCGAAATCTTCAGTTACGAAGTGTCGAAAAATTCAGTTATCAAGTGTTGAAAAAATTCAGTTAACAAGTGCCGAAATCTTCAGTTACCAAGTGTCGAAATTTTTAGTTAACAAGTGTCGTATAGTTTAGTGATACTGCCTGAACCTATGACCTTGTTAGTTGTATTTTCTACCTGGATTTTCCTAGTGCAAGTCTTGTGTTGGATGATTGCGATGTATGGGTTGGGTTTGGGTCGCTTCTGTACACCCCCTCTATGTGCTTTCATCAGCTCAGTGACCCAGGAGTAAAGTCTTCACTTAGTCCAGTAGCACTAGGGTTGTACAGTGACCCAGGAGCAAAATCATTTCTGTCTGTGGAAGTGCCATATATATGTATGATAAGTTATAAATTTTGATGCTGGAATCTAGGGCATTTCTATTGTTGAAAATGTGGCGACTTAACCCAGCAATGGCACTCTTATTATTGCAGTCGAAAAATTCAGTTAACAAGTGTCAAAAAAATTCGGTTAACAAGTGTCTAAAAATTCAGTTAACAAGAGGACACAGGCTGGGCCGTGTGGCATTACTTATTTCTCACACTGTTAAAATTGTTGCATCTTGAATCAGTTTCTGTGAGAAACTCCACAGCAAGGTTTCTATCAGAAACTGCGCAACAAGGTTTCAATACAAAATGAAGTAAAATTTCAGAAAAAATCAGTTCTAGAGAAATCATACAGAGCACATTCAGAGATTCCAACATTGGTCATCTTCAAAAGCATATAACAAACTCGTACATGTTCATTTAAACATCCCAGCAAAACACTTGTTCAACTCATGACATGTTTCATCGTAAGCAAAGGGGTAATTTAGTTCTAGCAATGCAGATTTCAAAAGTTCATACATGAACTTGATTGCATTTCTTCCAATTCATTCATGAACTAATTTAATATGCAGCTTGGTTTACAAGGTCTGGAAATCATCAGGCCACTCCTCTTGAGGTGCATTTTGTGTCACTGGAAACTCCTCATCTTGCACATATGATCTTGGTTCATCTTGTGGAAACATGATGTTCCACAGCCCAACTCCTGGTCGTGTCCTTTCTCCAGCGTTACCTCTCCCAGTCCCTCTGCCACTACCTGTCCCAGTGCCTCTCACGTTTCCTCTCCCAACTCCTCTCCCGGGTGCTCTGCCTACTCCTGTGAAATTTCCCCTGCCTCTTCCAGTTGCTCTCCTCTTTCTCCCTCTTACATTTTCAGTTGCCTGGTAGCTTGCTTCAGGAACATCTTCAGGAATGTCTTCTGTCACTCCTCTTCTTCTAACCCTGCCTGTTGCCATAGTAGTTGTAACCCTGGGAGGGGGTATGCTATCTCTAGCATTTGCAACAAAAGCAGACTCTGGAAGAGGTCCGAGATCCATAACTAGCACATATGCTCTCCTCTCCTATGTATGAAACAATGCAGCAATTTTCAGATACAATTTTGATGTGAATTCAGAATATTCAGTTTTGAACAAAAACAAATTTCTTACCATTTGTTGCATGAGACCCTGGTGTTTGAGTAGGATCCATGTGTGGGTGCACTGTGTGTGGCATTATGTTCTAAAAAGAGTGCAAACAAAGTGTCAAGTCTACTAGGCAGGGAGTAAAATTCTAAAACATTGCAATAATATTATTTGCTTTTATCTTATTGAAATGATTGAAGGATCGTCATAATCCTCTACATCATCATCCTCTTCATCATCTTCTGCAGGCTTAGGTGCATCTCTATTGTTCTCCTCCCACTTGTTGTGCCCTTTCTTGTTGTGGTCTGCTCTTCCACATAAAGAGCAGTGCATGGACACACCATGCTTTGTTAGTCTCCTCCCTCCATCTTTCATTTGCTTATCCTCTGGATCTTTCTTTCTGTTCCTCCTTGGCCTGCCCATGACCTTTGTGTACACCGGTGGATGTACATCAACTCCATCCATCTTTCTCCAATGTTGTTTGTCTCTCACTGGCTTTATGTTCAATTCATAAGCTTTTTTGTAAGTATCTACAGAATAACACTCGTGCACTAGAGTTGCAGGATCAATTCTCTCCTCTCTAGCACAAGCTATTGCATGGTGACATGGAATTCCTGACAAGTCCCATCTTTTGCAGTCACAAGTTTCCATGTTCAAGTCCACAGTGTAGGAATGGTTCATTGATACCACTTTGAAAACCTTCTGACCAGCTCCAAAAACCAGGCAGTTAGCAGCCCAATCAGTAAATTTGTCAACTTTTTTCTTAATTTTGGGGCACAATCTACCACTCCATTTCCTGTCTAGGGCCACTTCCTTCTGCTTGCTATACATCCTTGCTGTTATCTTGTTGTTTATGTTGTCCACCATGGATAAAATTGGTAGTTCTCTTGCTGGCAATATCCAACTGACATAAGAAGAAACATACATGTTAATGCACTAATAGGCATATTACAATTGAAGCACAATAGTACATTACAAGCTAACCTGTTAAATACTTCAGACATGTTATTTAGTAGGATGTCACATTTTGGAAAAGGATTAAAAAAGGCTTTAATCCAAGTCCTTGGAGGCCATTTCTAAACCCATTTGTATGCACCCACACTGTCTGCCTTCATCTTTTCCATGGCTTTCATGTATGTAGGATTGTTTGTAGCTCTTGCAATTCCCCAAAGATTGTTCTTCAATTGTTCCCCCTCGTGTAACTTGTGAAAATTCTGATACATATGCCTCACACAAAACCTGTGTTCAGCATCTGGCAAAACCTTTGCAACTGCTGCAATGAGACCCTACAAATCACATAAAAGAGTGATTCTCAGCTCAATATATCGTTTACACAATTGAAAGTTAATAAAGTACATGTAATAAGATTATATGAATGAACTCAGGATCATACCTTCTGCTTATCACTCAATATTGTGTACGGAGAGGTGTTACAGATGTTTAGATCATCCTTCAGGCTTGCCAAAAACCACTCCCAGCTGCTAGTAGACTCAACTTCCACAATCCCAAATGCTAGGGAGTAGATGCAATCATTAGGGTCAATACCCACTACTATCAGTAGATTTCCTTTGTACCTGGTCTTAATGTGACATCCATCTACAAATATGATGGGCCTGCTGAAAGAACATGCGGTCCCCCATGTTTGGTTTTGGTAATTGATGACAATCTCTATGGACTAATGGTTACCTTGAGTTATATTTGAAGGATTTGTCCATAGGCATTTCTTGAAGTCCATGTGGTGGTTTCAAGGAGTTTATGTGGTGACCAATGTGTTATTAAGGAATTATCCAAAGATTGGTCATGTGAGAGTTGAGCTTATTGCAAGCATGTCTTGAAGAAGAAGATTGTGTGATCATTCATGTTTACCTTCAAGACATCATCCAAATGAAGAGAGGTGGAAAGAGTCAAGGTTGATCAAGACTAAGTCAAGAGTGAATCAAGTTGATCAACACACAAAGCGCACAAGATGTACCGAGGGATCAAGCGATCCCATGGTATGGTAAGCATTGTCAATTACGCTTTGTGTACTAACCCATGGTCTTCGTGAGAGTTCTTTATGGGGTTAGGTTGCGGTGTGCAAGTTCAAGTGAAGCATCATGAAGAGATCAAATGCTTGAAGCTTGCCGTCCATTGTGGTGACAATGGACTTGTGAAGATGTTGCGGTGTGCAAGTTCAAGTGAAGCATCATGAAGAGATCAAATGCTTGAAGCTTGCCGTCCATTGTGGTGACAATGGACTTGTGAAGATGTGCGGAAGAGTGGCTCACCCATAGTGGAGCATGGGGGAGCAATCAACTAGTCTTCATCGAGCCAACGCAACCAAGAAAGGTGGTCCAACTTGAGGGAGTCAAGATCGTCATCATCTAGCTCAAGTGGACCATGTGCAAGGCAAAGGTTTGCTCTTGATAGGTTTTCTATTTTACCGGTCTCATGATGGTAGTTGGGAGACCGGGTTATAGGATCGATTGCCGTACTATCAAGGGGGGCTCTCGATGAGTAGCTTGATCGTATCGTTCATAGAGAGCTCAAACCATTGCATCCTTGCATCATCTTTATTGGTTCTTGTTTGGTTCTTCTCTTTGTGAGTTTTGGAGCTTATGGTCATCTTGATGACAAGCTCGAGTTCATCGAAAACGGAGTTCACTCGCATCTTCTATGATGTTTTCGATGTTGGAGGTTATGCCGGTTCTTCTCGGTTGGAGGTTTCACTCCTCTATTTGTTGGCATACCTCCCTGCCTCTTCTTACTATAACCAGCCGCTGTTTTGATGCTACTCGTATTCCTCTATCCAACAAGCTTGAGTTTGCTCAATTCGGAGCTCATATGCAGAAGTTATGGCAGTTTTGGTTTCCTAGCGGTAGTACCGCGGGCCGGAGCGGTAGTACCGCTTGGGTGCTACAAGCGGTAGTACCGCTCCAGAGCGGTAGTACCGCTGGTGGCCCCCAGCCGTAGTACCGCTACGGTCTCGTACTAGTACCGCCTCGATTCGAGGGGTCTTTTTTCGTGTCGGGTTCTACGGTACTAGCCGCGGCGGTGGGGGCCGTAGTACCGCTCGTTTGCGGTAGTACCACCCTGCCACCACGGTAGTACCGCTCTGGGCCCAGCGGCAGTACCGCGAGGGGGAGCGGTAGTACCGCTTATAGGGGCAAGCAGTAGTACCGCTGGCCAAGCGGTAGTACCGCTCTCTGCGGGGCTGAAGTGGGGGTAACGGTTGGATTGTTCCCCCCACTATATAAGGGGGTCTTCTTCCCCATTCTACTTCATCTCTTGAGCTCGTGTTCTTCCCCCATTGTTGACCTTCTTCGAGCTTGCTAACTCTCAATCCCTCCATGGATTCTTGCTAGCTTTTGAGGGAAAAGAGAGAGGAGATCTAGATCCACATTTCCACCAATTACTTTCTCCTCTATGTGAGGGGAACCCATTGGATCTAGATCTTGGAGTTCTTGGTGTTCTCCTTCTTGTTCTTCCTCTCATTTTCCTCCCTATCATTAGTTGCTTCGGTGGGATTTGAGAGAGAAGGACTTGGGCACTCCGTGTGCCCTTGCCATTGCATTTGGTGCATCGGTTTGAGTTCTCCACGGTGATACGTGGAAGTTACAAGTTGAGAAGCTTATTACTCTTGGGTGCTTGGTGCCCTTGAGCTTGTCCCTCTTGGGTGCTTGGGCGCCCTAGACGGTTGGTGGTGTTCGGAGCTCAATCATTGTGGTGTAAAGCTCCGGGCAAGCGTCGGGGTCTCCAATTAGGTTGTGGAGATCGCCCCGAGCAATTTGACGGGTTCCGGTGACCGCCCCCAAGGGTTGCCAAAGTGTACGGGTTCGGTGACCGCCCCCAAGGGTTGCCATTTGTACGGGTTCGGTGACCGCCCTCAAGGGTCCCTTAGTGGAATCACGGCATCTTGCATTGTGCGAGGGCGTGAGGAGATTACGGTGGCCCTAGTGGCTTCTTGGGGAGCATTATGCCTCCACACCGCTCCAAACGGAGATTAGCATCCGCAAGGGTGTGAACTTCGGGATACATCGTCGTCTCCGTGTGTCTCGGTTATCTCTTACCCGAACCCTTTACTTATGCACCTTACTTTGTGACAGCCATATTGTTTCTTGTCATATATCTTGCTATCACTTAGTTGTTTATCTTGCTTAGCATAAGTTGTTGGTGCACATAGGTGAGCCTAGTTGTTGTAGGTTTTGTGCTTGTCAAATTAACCGCTAGGTTTATTCCGCATTTGTTCAAGCCTAAACCGTAATTATTTTAAAGCGCCTATTCACCCCCCCTCTAGGCGACATCCACGATCTTTCACCTGCCTCCCAATAGCCAACCTCTCTTGCATGCATCCAATGACCAGTATAGTGTTGAAAAGTGTTCCTTTATCTACTTATTATTTTCATCAAAAATTTCCTTTATGCATAGGTAAAACTTGCTGCCAGGGTTTGTGGTCCTCAACTCCTCTCCATAATCCCAAAAGTGCTTTTATTGGTCATCATCCTCACCTCTGATCTGCTTCACTGAATCTCTTCTAGCTCTTCCAAGCTTGGTCCTGGTTGGTATGAGATTGTATTCTTGCTGAACCTTCTCCTCAAATTTCTTCAAAGGCATCTTCTCATTGTCCCTGAACTCATCTCTGAATTCTTCGGTTAAAAATGGAGCAGTTAGACCTTTAAGGTTCCATGATTTAGGGCAAGTATGCTCATCACAGTACTTCTTTACAATGAAGCTGTTTTTCCTGCTGTCCTTCACAACTTTCAGGTACCATGGGCAATTATCAATGCATATTGCTTCAAGTGTAGTGCTTGTGTTTATTGTTTTTTTGATTGAAACTCTGTTTCTTATGCTATAAGAAGTTATGGCATGTCTGAGCTCCAACACACTACCAAGCACCATTCCTAACTTGAATTTGGGGTATTCAAATCTGTCTCAGGACTGAAACCTTCGAAATGGTACTTCAACTTGTCCCTCTATTCTTTCGATAACATGGTATGGGGGTCATCTAGAGTATCTTCTGCTAGCTCCGTTTCATAGTCACATGTTGTAACTCTTTCTCTGTGATCATCCACCTCTTTGTCTACATGATCTTCAAATAAATCATCATCCCCATCCTCTATATCAAAGTCGCTGTCAAAAAAATCCTCATCAGTCTCTGAATTTGCAGCTTCTGCATCTTGTTCCTCAAAATCATCATCAACACATCCTCAAGATGATCCTTCAGAAAATAATCTGGCCCTCGTCTTACTCCTTGTAGTTCTCACAGTTGCAACTTTAGGTTCTTTGCCCATGCGGTCTTTCCTTGGAGTTATGGCCTTTGGCAATTCAGGAACCCCTTGAACTACAACATCATCTCTTACCAAATTGTTCACTGTATTTCCATGGTCTATGATTAGCAACAAGTTCTTATGTTGTGTACTTGCTGCTATCATTGCAAGGCTGTCAGCATCACATTTCATTTCTTTCATCCCTTCACTAATTAAGTGTCCTACTAGGCTGACACCAAAACACATCATGCTGTCCACTATCTCTGTCATACCCCAGCTGCCTAAGAAAATCTTCAATCCACAATATAGACCATGTGTCACTATCACAACTGTCAAACCAATCAACTTGATAGTCCATGTAGGTCTTGTTGCTGCTAGCTCCATAGAAATATCCCTCGTGATGAATCTCAACAGCGAACAGTCCATCAAAATCACCTGCAATGCATGCAGTGCCAAATTAAGATAAACATGCACAAATATATTCAGTTAACAATGAGCTCTCCATTAAAATTAATATTCAGTTCAAGAACACAGTGCAAAGAGCTAGTTTCCAGTCATGTTAAAGCTGAACAGAGCACATCCTACATACTGTGTTCACCCATTTTCAAACAAATTGGCTAACTAAATGATTGCACACTTTGAGTCATACAGGGGGAACAACTCACCACTGCTTGTTATTATACTCTCGAAAGCCGACGGAGCAGCAGCCGCACGAGCAAGGTGTGAACGAACCTGCTCAAGACCTGCCCTATCAATACTATCCCTAAACTGGCAGGACCAGAGGTCAAGATCACTAATAGTTCTTGTAATCACTTCGCGCACAGTGTAGTTTTTGGATTGAATACCAGATCATTTATGGCCTTCAGTTAACAACCGAGATTGCACACTTCATGAAACCAGCAAGTAATTACATAAATGTCCCATTTCATTTCATTTGTAGTTAACGTATTCAAATCTTCAATTAACAATGCACATTTCATTTGCAGTTAACCTGTTCAATTCTTCAGTTAACAACTGTCCAAATCTTCAGTTAACAAGTGTAAAAAAATTCAGTTAAAAAGTGTCGAAAAATTCAGTTACCAAGTGTCGAAAAATTCAATTAAGTCAAGTGCCAAATCTACGGATGAATGCGCAGGGGGGTTTAACATCACACCATCTAAAAAGCATCCGCTGGCGAAATCATCACGAAACTCAACGTTTCTCACTGTAGAACCATCTGATGAAAACCCTACGAGAAGCAGGGGCTCCAGAGGGGAAAAGTCGAGGCCGTCTCACCGTATACAGGTGCTGCCTCGCCGGGAGCTCGCCGGCGGGGCTCCATCGACGCCGCCAATCACCGCCGCCGATCGCCGCCGTCCTCCAAATCACCGTCGCCTCCGCCTTCACACGGTCGAGAGAAGAGACATGATGAGAGGTCGAGGCGAGGGAGTCCAACAGGCAGGTCATAAACGCAAAAATGAAACGCTACCCCTGTACAGCCAAGGCAGGGCTTATTTGTAAAAAGAATAAAAATCCAAAGGATTTCCGTAAAAACTCATGCCACGGTGGGTTACTTGGTCAACGCCTGGTTCGTATAAAACTGAGAAAAGCACCGTACATGCACAATCGAGCCAAGTTTTTTCACCACTTTGATGTAGCCCACAACTTGTAGTACCAAAGTGAACATTCATGCCAACTTATGACACCAGCAGTGTAATTGACTCGCTTAAGAGGCATTTGGATAAATTTAATTTTTTAGTCAACATGATATATTAACTGTAAAGTGACCATAGGTAAAAAACACACGACAATCCTGGACGTGCCACGGCCTAGTTTAACCCTAACTAAGCTCTGTACCCTACCTGCTGCCATACCCCGCAAGAGGGCGACATTGATGGAGTAAGGACAACACTTATCCAGAGGCAGCAACTAGGGATGGTGCATGCACATGAACCAACTGCAAATGGTCACGAGGCAACAAACACCAATTATATTTTATTATTTTATTGATTTAGTCCGTCTCTAATCAATATTTTGGTTAAAAACACTTTATTTTAGTATCAAATTGAATGTTGTAAGACATTTCAGTATTTAATCTAATTGATTTGGTTATCGGGTATGCAGAACCAAATTGAAGAGTATACGCAACTAAAAAAAGTAGAGATTAAATGAGAAAGGTGAAATCGTTGGGAGGCCTAGGCCATTTGACTGGTCATGATTTGTCCCGCACTAAATTTGGGAATGACTGGTGAAACTTGAAAGAATCCGCTTATTATGTTGTGATTCAAATTCAAGTATAAACTATAAAGGCTAACTTCTGACGAGAGGAGCAGAGTGGAGGCCCGTCGTCAAGAGGCTTGGGCCGTAGCGGAGCATAGAACCAGATTCAGGACACACCATCTTTCATAGGCCTCCCGACAATATGAAGAAACATCACTCGAACGAGGGCGAGGTCAGGAGATCTTATTCCAGGTCGAAGACGATAGCATCGCCTCGCCATCGTCGAATAAACACAAACCTTAAATTTATTGTAACCCTAGCACCACCGGACCAAAAGCCCTGGGGTCCTCGCCCCCTCCCATCGTCGGGGCAACAAACAGAGGGAGAAGGGGCCCTCGGACTCGCCGTAGGGTAGTGCAGATCCGTCGCCGCCGCCTAGGTCGGGGAACAGGAGCGGAAAAATCTAGTAGCTGGATTTATACAGACATTAGTTGCTATGAGTACTTCCGTCGTACGACTGTTATCATCCTTTTCTAAAAAAATAAAAAAAAATATAACTGTTATCATCAAAGTGACCGTGACCATTCGAGATGAACCAAAATCCTGGGCATCTGCTAGGCCCCCGGGCTCGCTGCACTGCTGCCAGAGGCGTAGTCTAGGACCCCGGATCGTGTGCGAGTATTCTGCAACATTTTTTATACCTAATCGAGGAAATGATACACAGTTCTCTTACAGAAAAAAGATAGCGAGCGAGCTTGTCAATAGGTGTCCTGGTAGTACGGCGCTACAGCTTAGAGCATGGTTAATAATGTAGGCGACTGTTGGCTATAAAGAGATGCCACCTCACTTAGAGTCATCATAAAAAAATACTCATATAATAGATTGGCTCTTAGAGTGGCTATTAGGTTGGCTCTAAGCATTTAATATTTGCATGAGCAAGGTATATGATTAAAAGAGAGTTTCATGCATATTACTTTTTCTTGATCTACGTGTTATAGTCGGATTGTAGAATAAGAGCCCGCTTCACTTTCTCTCCTCTCTTCTCACTCCTCAAGTAGGATTTTAGTGACATGGCAAGTCTTATAGCCTGCTGACTAGGCCTTATTAGACTTGCTCTTAGGACTGTAGTGATAGTGCAGCACCATGGGTGGTCGTGCTCCTGTCCACCTGGTGGTCGTGGCTCCTCTTCGTCCATGTCCGTCAGGTCAGAGTAGGACGACCCGCCTTCCTCCATGGCCGCTCGCGCCTCCGCGGCGACCTTCCTGGCCCTGGACCTCCGGCCCGCCGCCCCCTCCATCAGCTCACCGATCACCCTCTCCACGTCGCCGCGCGTCACCTGCACCCCCTCGGCCTCCTCAGGGAGGTACATGGCGGGGACCTTGGTGCCGGACCTGACGCCGACGCCGAGCTCGTCCACCAGCAGCTTCTTGCTGCAGAACTGGTCGGCGAAGCACGGCCATGTTAGCGTCTGCACACCGTGGCTGACGGCCTCCAGCATCTTGTTCCAGCCGCAGTGCGTCAGGAAGCCGCCCACCGCCGGGTGCGACAGGATATGATGGCCACCAGCGGCGCCCACCCTCGCACCAAGAGCCCCCTCTCTTCGTCGTCGAGCAGAGCCCTCACGGCGGCCTCGGCATTGGCCCCCCTGATGGCCCAGACGACTGCTTCGCCGACAGCTGCTCGATGCTGCCGAAGCTGATGTACAGCACGGACGCCGGCGCGCGGGCGTTGAGCCATGAGACGACGCGACCGGCGTCGATGTCGGCGCGGTTGCCGCGGCTGGCCGTGGCGCTGTCCATGATTCTGCTCGAGGCCCATGTCGGCCCGACGGCCCACGTAGGCAGGCCGAGCGCCGCCGCGTACGCGTCCACGAAGACGCCCTCGACGCCGCGGAACGTGTTGAACAGCAGGCCGTCGGCGGTGGCCTCTGCGTGGAGCATGTCGCGCAGCTCCTTCTCCCCGCCGGGGTACTGGAAGAAGCCCCGGAGCGTGGCCTTGCTCGCGACGGCGCGCACCGGGAAGTCCGGCACCTCGACCGGCTCCGTCTCGTCGACGCCGGCGGAGTAAATTGCATAAAACCACCACTTTGAGGGTTAGGTTTGCGAAAAACACTAGGATACATTTTCTCTGCAGAAGTCACCATATCTTGCGTAATTGTTTTGCAAAAACCACTGATCGGGGGATCTGGCCCTATTAAGTGAGATTATGACAGGTGGGTTCCGTTTTTGCATACGTGGCGTAACGGCTCCAGCCAAACGACGTTAGGCGGGACACGGGGCTCACCTGTCAGTTGGATCTTCTCCAATTCTTCTTTCTATCAAAAAAATATATGAAAAGACCTCCGCTTTCTCACTCCACTGCCGGTCAAATCCGTCACGAGCTCTTCCCTGAAGTGAGGTGCTGCAGCCACAACTCCTACTCTGGCCGAGCAGCCTGCACCCTTGCCGAGCCCCCTCCTTCTCTGGTTGCCGGAGCGTCACCTCGGCCCTCCCGCGCTCTTCTTTCTCAGCTCCGGCAACGAACTCCACTCCTCGGAGCCGAGCTCGCCCGCCATGGTACACCAACGAGCAGAGGATTTCGGCAACGTGCGGTGAGCCCCTGCACGTGCACGTCGTCCAGCTGCATCATGGGATTTCAGCGATGCCACGGGCTCCTTGACGCTTCCCCGCAGGCTCCTTGAGCAGAGGGCACTTCACCGCGGGCTCCTCGACGATGCTCGCGTGCCCACGCCGCCCAACAGAGTCACCAGCGCCCGACGGCCGTGCGTCTCCTCTCCCCTCCCTCTGCTCCTCCTGGTCGGACGGTTCGTGGCCCCGAGTCGCAGCCGCTGAACCACAACACCACGAGCGAGCGCCATGGACGCCGCCGCCTTGCCCGCGCAGCCACGCCGCCCGCCGACGACCATCTCCCTCGCCACCGCCCCAAGCATCCACGGCTTGCTGCGCCGCAACCACTCCTCCCAGGTCCCGACGGCGCGCCCCCTCGCCGGCGACGAGACACGTCGTACTACTTCTCTGCTCGCGTGCTCGGGCCGACAAAGAGCTGATTGCTTTTCTTATTTTGATTGAAGGGTGTCCCTGTAAAATTACAGGGACTGGTTTGCAAAGCTAGAAAAATTCATCGTCAAACGTCGTTTGGCTGGAGCCGTTATGCCACGTATGCAAAAACGGGACCCACCTGTCATAATCTCACTTAACAGGGCCAAATCCGCCGATCAGTGATTTTTGCAAAACAATTATGCAAGATGTGGTGTCTTCTACAGGGAAAATGTATCCTAGTGTTTTTCGCAAACCTAACCCTGGTGGTTTTATGCAATTTAGTGTAGCCGGCGCGGTCGTACACGCCGTGCCTGGACAGCTTGTGCACGGCCAGCTGGAAGTAGGCGGACGGGCAGTGGAGCACCAGCCTCGGGATGCCGGCGCCCGTGCAGACGCCCGCCGTCCACGGATTGCACGAGTCGGCGACGTGCAGTCCGGCCGGCGCGGCAGCGGCTCCGCCATCTTCCAGACGGCCCGGAAGAAGGTGAGGTACATGGCCTTGTCCACCAGCTGGTCGAGGTTCCCCAGGTCCTCCGGCAGCCCGAGCTGCGGGCCGGGGAAGGGGAACTCGGCGAGCTCGACGGCAAGGCCCACACTCCTGGCGGCCTCGATGGCGGCCCTGTTCCGCGCGGCGTTGACGGGCGTGGTGACCACGGTGACGCGGTGGCCGCGCACGGCAAGGAGGCGCGCCAGGTCCACCGTGGGGATGATGTGGCCCTGCGCCAGCAGCGGCACCAGCAAGAAGTGGAGGCCTGATGCCGCCATCTCTTCCCGCGCACCACGATCAAGAATGGCAGCAGCAGCAATGTCGAGCGCGCGGTGCAAAGGTTATCTGTCCATGGAGCTGGTCAGTTTGACACGTGTCGAGTGTAAAAGCAAGTGCGCGTATTATATCCACAAATTACAAAGTGTTGATTCGAGTGTGATATGCCTTGATTCCCAAACTAATTATACAAGCCGACTAAATCACAACGAAATCAGGTTCTGCAGCTGAACACTCTAACAGCCCCTCAATTTATCCAACTAAAAAAAACATCAATTTATAACTTACTAGCACGTTCCCAATGCGTTGCAACGGAACAAATGTTGTGATCTTCAGTGATAACGACGGTGGTCGAGATGAAGCATAACAAATTATTTGAAAATGATGACAAATATATGAAAGAGTGGACATTTGAACTTGGTTTGTATATAACATATGTTATAAATTAAAATGAAAAGATAACTCGCTTCTGAAAATTCTGTTAATGTCTCCTTTCACAATGTATAACAAAATTTATATGTGAGTATATCTTTTACTCAATATCCTTAGCAATTTCCCAACATTTTTTTTTGTGTTAGATCGAACAAGAGTCTTGCTGTGTGACAAACACCCCCCATCCATTTATCAATGGTAAGTGAAATAACCAAAGTATATGATCTTTCAAGTTTAAAATATCCATCAATTACAAACGATAGGATGATAAGTCAACTACAAATAACAGTCTTGCTAAGTCCGAGTCGACGGAGACTTAGTGAAGTCTCAATCGATGTTATATCTGTGAGATCTTACATTGAGATCCATGCAAAATTTCTTTTCAGATTTTTCTTTTTCTCTCTTGCATGTTATGTCACTTGACTGAGATTTGGTTAAATCTGAGACCTAGCCACACCCATCAAATAATACTTGTAACACATTGAGAGTCCGTGCAACATAGTTACTAAGCAAGATTTGCTTCATAAAAGAATTGAGGATTTAAAACGTCCAAAAACATGAATGCCCAGAAGGTGCAAACTTGTGACCAAAATTATCCATTAATTTTTTGAGGTGCGTAGCAATGAACTGAGTGCAAATTTGGGGTACAAAATTTCCCATCAATATAATGTACATATCTTTGACTGATTGTATACTCTAAAACGAATGTGAATGAACTACAAACTACTTTGTTTTTAGGGTCCCAATCTATTTAGATAAGTAAAAAGGCTCATTAAGAAATAACTTACAAATTTCCAACTAATATGATAAAGAGTTGCTTTAACAATTCCGTTCGTTGAGCAAAGTGAACAAAAGGAAAATGAATAGATTGACATTAGTGGACCGGAAGTTCTGACAATACCTAAATTAATTAGAAAATTAAACCACACATGCATTTCTCACAGCCATACACTTATAAAACTTCCAACAGCTCCCTTGTCTTTAGATGAATCAAGAAAGGACAACTGCTTAACCATGTCTAGCTACCTTTTTATTAACGGGAACCCCTTCTATCATCACCACAAGGATTTCTTATCTTTCGATCATGAGAAGGAAGATTAGTCGAATCCCTCTTCTGCCTTCTTCCACAACTGAAATATTGCAAAATCAAGAGTTATGATGCTGGTTATAGTTGCACCCTTCAATGAGCAACAACTAAATGTGTAGTAGGCTATGAACTGAAATTAAACTTCATGGACCAAAATTTGCCCTTTTCTCTCCTCCCTTCGCCTCTCCAAATGTAAAGAAAGAAATAAGTGAAAAAAAATACTACCTCATAAGATTCCATAACAAAGTGTTCATCCAGCCAAAAGCATACATCTGAAGCAAAAATGTGTCCTACAGTTTACACGGAATACATAACTCCCTGTAAACTTTAGTTGAAATTGTAAGTGCATCAAGTGCCCCCTTAGTGGTTTTGGATAATTAAAGAAAATAGGTTGAGGAACACATTGATAGTCCGTGCAACATAGTTACTAAGCAAGATTTGCTTCATAAAGAATTGAGGATTTAAAACGTCCCAAAACATGAATGGCCAGAAGGTGCAAACTTGCGACCAAAATTATCCATTAATTTTTTTAGGTACCTAACAATGAACTGAGTGCAAATTTGGGGTACGAAATTTCCTATCAATATAACGTACATATCTTGGACCGATTGTATACTTCCAAAATTTCCCAAACTAATTATACAAACCGACTAAATCACAACGAAATCAGGTTCTGCAACTGAACACTCTAACAACCCCTCAATTTATCCAATTAAAAAAACATCAATTTATAACTTACTAGCATGTCTGCGTTGTGATCTTCAGTGATAACGACGCTAGAGATCAAGCATAACAAATTATTTGAAAATGATGACAAATATATGAAAGAGTGGACATTTGAACTTGGTTTATACATAAGATATGTTACATAAATTTAAATGAAAACAAAACTCGCTTCTAAAAATTCTGTTAATGTCTTCTTTCACAATGTATAACAAAATTTATATGTTAGTATATCTTTTACTCAATATCCTTAGCAATTTCCCAACATTTTTTTGTGTTAGATCGAACAAGAGTCTTGGTGTGTGACAAACGCCCCATTCCAAAGTATATGATCTTTCAAGTTTAAAATATCCATCGGTTACAAAAGATAGGATGATAAGGGCATCCACAATGTATGCCAAAATGGTGGTGCCAAATCTCAAAGTAGCTTTTGGCACTAGTTTGACCCATTGTGGGAGATACAGCCAAATTGGAAAAGTAGGGCACCGATGCCCGTAGGAGCTCCGATGCCAAATGAGCTAAAGCAATAAAATATTATATGTGTGCCCAACACGCAAAAGCAATAGCCATATTTCCACCATGTGATGAGGTGGCCAGTTTTTTTCAATGTTCAAGAATTCACCCGATTAATCAGTTAACGGACCAGTTAATCGCTACTCATAGCATGTCCGAATCAAATAACACATGTTCATCGCGTTAACTTGTCAGGCCGATTAATTAGCCAGTTAGACCGATTAATCAGCTGTCATGCCGATTAATCCCTACTTGCACATTAACGGGTGGGCAAACAAAGCCCAAATTTTAGGACCGTAAGCCCTTCCCGCTCCTTAATAGCTAGGATTAATAAGTTTACCTCCTCTCTGTACTTTTCATATGTGTATGGCAGCATGTTTTGGTATACTACATAGCGGGGAGCATGAGAATATGGTATAATACATAAAAAATCTAGATATATGTTGGCAAGTTTCTATTCAATCTACCGATTAATCCAGTTAATAGGATGATGCACCGATTAATCACTATTCCTAAACCGAACGAGCAGCTGCCAGTTAACGATTTCTTGAACATTGGTTTTTTTATCTCATTCTATTTGATAGTGGGACCCAGTGTACAGTAACGGGGAACCGCACACGTTGTGGAGACGATGCCAAATTAGACGCCAATGCCATATTCCGAATATTGGGCAAATTTGGCAACAACACACTATGGATGCCCTAAGTCAACTACAATCAAATATCAGTCTTGCTAAGTCTCAGTTGACTGAGACTTAGCGAAGTCTCAGTCGACTGAGACTTAGCGAAGTCTCAGTCGATGCTATATCCGTGAGATCTTACATTGAGATCCGTGCAAAATTTTCTTTTTAGTTTCTCTCTCTCTCTTGCATGTTATGTCACTTGACTAAGACTTGGTTAAATCTCAGTCGACGGAGACCTAGCCACACTCATCAAATAATACTTGGAACACATTGAGAGTCCATGCAATATAGTTACTAAGCAAGATTTGCTTCATAAAGAATTGAAGTTTTAAAACGTCCAAAAACATGAATGCCCAGAAGGTACAAACTTGTGACCAAAATTATCCATTAAAATGTCCAAAAAACATGAATGTCCAGCAGCCTTTTTTTATTAGCGTGAACCCATTCTATCATCACCACAAGGATTTCTTATCTTTCGATCATGAGAAGGAAGATTAATCGAATCCCTCTTTTGCCTTCTTCTACAACTGAAATATTGCAAAATTCAGAGTTATGATGTTGGGTACAATTGCACTCGTTTATGAGCAACAACTGAACGTGTAGTAGGCTTTGAACTATAATTCAACTTCATGGACCAGATTTTGCCCTTTTCTCTGCTCCCTCCACCTATCCAAATGTAAAGAAAGAAAGAACTGGAAAAAAATACTACCTCATAAGATTCCATAACAAAGGGTTCATGAACGAAATATGCCCTAGAGGCAATAATAAAGTTGTTATTTTATATTTCCTTATTCATGATAAAGTTTTTATTCATGCTAGAATTGTATTGATTGGAAACCTTAATACATGTGTGAATACATAAACAAACACCGTGTCCCTAGTGAGCCTCTACTAGACTAACTCGTTGATCAAAGATGGTTAAGGTTTCCTAACCATTGACATGAGTTGTCATTTGATATCGGGATCACATCATTAGGAGAATGATGTGATGGACAAGACCCATCCGTTAGCTTAGCATAATGATCGTTCAGTTTTATTGCTATTGCTTTCTTCACATCAAATACATATTCCTTCGACTATGAGATTATGCAACTCCCAGATACCGGAGGAATGCCTTGTGTGCTATCAAACATCACAACATAACTGGGTGATTATAAAGATGCTCTACAGGTATCTTCGAAGGTGTTTGTTGAGTTGGCATGGATCGAGATTAGGATTTGTCACTCCGAGTATCAGAGAGGTATCTCTGGGCCCTCTCGGTAATACACATCATAAGCTTGCAAGCAAACGACTAAGGAGTTAGTCACGAGGTGATGTATTACGGAACGAGTAAAGAGACTTGCCGGTAACGGGATTGAACTAAGTATGAAGATACCGATGATCGAATCTCAGGCAAGTAACATACTGATGGACAAAGGGAATTACGTATGTTGTCATTATGGTTCGATCGATAAAGATCTTCGTAGAATATGTAGGAGCCAATATGGGCATCCAGGTTCCGCTATTGGTTATTGACCGGAGAGGTGTCTCGGTCATGCCTACATAGTTCTCGAACCCGTAGGGTCCGCGCGCTTAACGTTCGATGACGATATAGTATTATATGAGTTATGTGATTTGGTGACCGAATGTTGTTCGGAGTCCCGGATGAGATCACGGACATGACGAGGAGTCTTTAAATGGTTGAGAGGTAAAGATTGATGTATAGGACGATGGTATTTGGACACCGGAAGTGTTTCAAGACGTACCGGGAAGGAATCGGGTCACCGGAAGGGGTTCCGGGCACCCCCCGGCAAGATATGGGCCTTATGGGCCAAAGGAGGGGACAGACCAGCCCAAAAGGGGGCTGGTGCGCCCCCTCCCTTGTTTGGCCAGCCCTAGGGAAGGAAAAGGGGGAGGGCTAGCCCCTCCTGCCTTTTCCTCACATGGGAGAAAGGAAAGGGGGGTGCCACCCTCCCCTCTCTTTCCCCGCACTCCAAATAAGGAAAGGAGGGGGGCGGCTTGGGAGCGACCCCAAGTAGGATTCCTGCTACTTGGGCGCCTCTTTTGGCTGCTCCTCCCTCCCTCCCACCTATATATATGTGGGAGGAGGCGCCTGATACGTCTCCAATGTATCTATAATTTTTGATTGTTCCATGCTGTTATATTATCATTCTTGGATGTTTTACAATCATTTTATAGTCATTTAATATCATTTTTTGGTACTAACCTATTGACATAGTGCCAAGTGCCAGTTGCTGTTTTCTGCATGTTTTTTACATCGCAGGAAATCAATACCAAATGGAGTCCAAACGCAGCGAAACTTTTTGTGGATTTTTTTGGATCAGAAGTCATCCAATGGGCCGGAGAAGCGCCTGGAGGGTGCATCGAGGGGAGCACAACCCACCAGGGGGGCACCAAGAGGCCTAAGCGTGCCCTGGTGGGTTGTGCCCACCTCGGGCGCCCCCTGAACCGACTCTTTGCTCTATAAATACCCCAATATTCCACAAACCCTAGGGAGTCGACTAAAATCAATTCCAGCCGCCGCAGAATTCAGAACCACCTGATCCAATCTAGACACCATCACGGAGGGGTGCATGATGTCCATTGGTGCCTCTCCGATGATGCGTGAGTAGTTCTTTGTAGACCTACGGGTCCGTAATTAGTAGCTAGATGGCTTACTCTCTCTCGTTTGATTCTCAATACAATTGTCTCTTGGAGATCCATATGATGTAACTCTTTTTGCGGTGTGTTTGTTGGGATCCGATGAACTTTGAGTTTATGATCAGATCTATCTTTTTATCCATGAAAGTTATTTGAGTTTCTTGATCTCTTATATGCATTATTGCTTATAGCCTCGTATTTCTTCTCCGGTATTTGGGTTTTGTTTGGCCAACTTGATCTATTTATCTTGCAATGGGAAGAGGTGCTTTGTAGTGGGTTCAACCTTACGGTGCTTGATCCTAGTGACAGAAGGGGAACCGACACGTATGTATCGTTGCTACTAAGGATAAAACGATGGGGTCTATTTCTACATAAATAGATCTTGTCTACATCATGTCATCGTTCTTATTGCATTACTCCGTTTTTCCATGAACTTAATACACTAGATGCATGCTGGATAGCGGTCGATGTGTGGAGTAATAGTAGTAGATGCAGGCAGGAGTCGGTCTACTAATCTTGGACGTGATGCCTATATAATGATCATTGCCTGGATATCGTCATGATTATTTGAAGTTCTATCAATTGCCCAACAGTAATTTGTTCACTGATACGTCTCCAACGTATCTATAATTTTTGATTGCTCCATGCTATATTATCTTCTGTTTTGGACATTATTGGGCTTTATTATTCACTTTTATATTATTTTTGGGACTAACCTATTAACCGGAGGCCCAGCCCAGAATTGCTGTTTTTTTGCCTATTTCAGAGTTTCACAGAAAAAGAATATCAAACAGAGTCCAAACGGAATGAAACCTTCGGGAACGTGATTTTTGGAACGAACATGATCCAGGAGACTTGGACACTACGTCAAGAAATAAAGGAGGAGGCCACGAGGTAGGGGGGCGCGCCTACCCCCCCCCCCAGGTGCGCCCTCCACCCTCGTGGGCCCCCTGTTGCTCCACCGACGTACTCCTTCCTCCTATATATACCTACGTACCCCCAAACAATCAGAGACGGAGCCAAAAACCTAATTCCACCGCCGCAACCTTCTGTACCCACGAGATCCCATCTTGGGGCCTGTTCCGGAGCTCCGCCGGAGGGGGCATCGATCATGGAGGGCTTCTACATCAACACCATAGCCCCTCCGATGATGTGTGAGTAGTTTACCTCAGACCTTCGGGTCCATAGTTATTAGCTAGATGACTTCTTCTCTCTTTTTGGATCTCAATACAATGTTCTCCCCCTCTCTCGTGGAGATCTATTCGATGTAATCTTCTTTTGCGGTGTGTTTGTTGAGACCGATGAATTGTGGGTTTATGATCAAGTTTATCTATGAACAATATTTGAATCTTCTGACTTCTTTTATGTATGATTGGTTATCTTAATTTGCAAGTCTCTTCGAATTATCAATTTGGTTTGGCCTACTAGATTGATCTTTCTTGCAATGGGAGAAGTGCTTCGCTTTGGGTTCAATCTTGCGGTGTCCTTTCCCAGTGACAGTAGGGGCAACAAGGCACGTATTGTATTGTTGCCATCCAGGATAACAAGATGGGGTTTTTATCATATTGCATGAATTTATCCCTCTACATCATGTCATCTTGCTTAAGGCGTTACTCTGTTCTTATGAACTTAATACTCTAGATGCATGCTGGATAGCGGTCGATGTGTGGAGTAATAGTAGTAGATGCAGGCAGGAGTCGGTCTACTTGTCTCGGACGTGATGCCTATATACATGATCATACCTAGATATTCTCATAACTATGCTCAATTCTGTCAATTGCTCAACAGTAATTTGTTCACCCACCGTAAAATACTTATGCTCTTGAGAGAAGCCACTAGTGAAACCTATGGCCCCCGGGTCTATCTTCATCATATTAATCTTCCAACACTTAGTTATTTCCTTTGCTTTTATTTTACTTTGCATCTTTATCATAAAAATACCAAAAATATTATCATATCATATCTATCAGATCTCACTCTCGTGAGTGACCGTGTAGGGATTGACAACCCCTTATCGCGTTGGTTGCGATGATTTATTTGTTTTGTGCAGGTGCGAGGGACTCGCGCGTAGCCTCCTACTGGATTGATACCTTGGTTCTCAAAAAATGAGGGAAATACTTATGCTACTTTGCTGCATCACCCTTTCCTCTTCAAGGGAAAACCAACGCAGTGCTCAAGAGGTAGCAAGAAGGATTTCTGGCGCTGTTGCCGGGGAGGTCTACGCAAAAGTCAACATACCAAGTACCCATCACAAACCCTTATCTCCCGCATTACATTATTTGCCATTTGCCTCTCGTTTTCCTCTCCCCCACTTCACCCTTGCCGTTTTATTCGCCCTCTCTTTTTCGTTCGTCTCTTTTTCGCTTGATTTTTGTTTGCTCGTGTGTTGGATTGCTTATTTGTCACGATGGCTCAAAACAATACCAAATTGTGTGACTTTACCAATACCAACAATAATGATTTCCTTAGCACTCCGATTGCTCCTCTTACCGACACTGAATCTTGTGAAATCAATGCTGCTTTGTTGAATCTTGTCATGAAAGATCAATTCGCCGGCCTTCCTAGTGAAGATGCCGCTACTCATCTAAATAGCTTCGTTGATTTGTGTGATATGCAAAAGAAGAAAGATGTTGACAATGATATTGTTAAATTGAAGCTATTTCCTTTTTCGCTTAGAGATCGTGCTAAAACTTGGTTTTCGTCTTTGCCTAAAAATAGTATTGATTCTTAGAATAAGTGCAAAGATGCTTTTATCTCTAAGTATTTTCCTCCTGCTAAGATCATCTCTCTTAGAAACGATATCATGAATTTAATGCAACTTGATCATGAACATGTTGCACAAGCTTGGGAGAGGATGAAATTAATGATATGTAATTGCCCTACTCATGGTTTGAATTTATGGATGATTATACAAAAAAATTTATGCCGGATTGAATTGCTTCTAGAAATGTTTTAGATTCGGCCGCGGGAGGCACTTTTATGGAAATCACTTTAGGAGAAGCTACTAAACTCCTAGATAATATTATGGTTAATTATTCTCAATGGCACACTGAAAGATCTACTAATAAAAAAGTGCATGCGATAGAAGAAATTAATGTTTTGAGTGGAAATATGGATGAGCTTATGAAATTATTTGCTAGTAAGAGTGTTTCTTCTGATCCTAATGATATGCCTTTGTCTACTTTGATTGAGAATAATAATGAATCTATGGATGTGAATTTTGTTGGTAGGAATAATTTTGGTAACAACGCGTATAGAGGAAACTTTAATACTAGGCCTTATCCTAGTAATTCCTCTAATAATTATGGTAATTCCTACAACAATTCTTTTGGAAATTTTAATAAGATGCCTTCTGAATTTGAGACTAGTGTTAAAGAGTTTATGAATTCGCAAAAGAATTTCAATGCTTTGCTTGAAGAGAAATCTTAAAGTTGATGAATTGGCTAGGAACGTTGATAGAATTTCTCTTGATGTTGATTCTTTAAAAGTTAGATCTATCCCTCCTAAGCATGATATCAATGAGTCTCTCAAGGCCATGAGAATTTCCATTGATGAGTGCAAAGAAAGAACCGCTAGGATGCGTGCTAAGAAAGATTGCTTTATGAAAGCGTGTTCTTCAAATTTCTATGAAAATAAAGATGAAGATCTAAAAGTTATTGATGTGTCCCCTATTAAATCTTTGTTTTGCAATATGAATCTTGATAATGATGGGACTGAATATGATCCACCTCTACCTAGAAGGCGTTCCAAAAATGCTTATAGTCAAAATAAAGCTTTTACCAAACATATCGTTGATGCCTTGATGCAATCTTATGAAGAAAAACTTGAGTTGGAAGTTTCTATCCCTAGAAAACTTTATGATGAGTGGGAACCTACTATTAAAATTAAGATTAAAGATCATGAATGCTATGATTTGTGTGATTTCGGTGCTAGTGTTTCCACGATTCCAAGAACTTCGTGTGATTTGCTAGGTTTCCGTGATTTTGATGATTGCTCTTTAAACTTGCACCTTGCGGATTCCATTATTAAGAAACCTATGGGAAGAATTAATGATGTTCTTATTGTTGCAAATAGGAACTATGTGCCCGTAGATTTTATCGTTCTTGATATAGATTGCAATCCTTCATGTCCTATTATTCTTGGTAGACCTTTCCTTAGAACGATTGGTGCAATTATTGATATGAAGGAAGGGAATATTAGATTCCAATTTCCATTAAAGAAAGGCATGGAACACTTCCCTAGGAAGAAAATAAAATTACCATATGAATCTATCATGAGAGCCACTTATGGATTGCCTACCAAAGATGGCAATACCTAGATCTACCCTTGTTTTTATGCCTAGCTAGGGGCGTTAAACGATAGCGCTTGTTGGGAGGCAACCCAATTTTATTTTTAGTTTTTTTTGCTTTTTGCTTCTGTTTAGGAATAAATATTTGATATAGCCTCTGGTTAGATGTGTTTTTATGTTTTAATTAGTGTTTGTGCCAAGTTTAACCAATAGGATCTTCTTACATGATAGTTATTTGATCTTGCTGTAATTTCCAGAAACTTTCTGTTCACGAAAATAATTGTTAAGATCACCAGAACGTGATAAAATATTTATTCCAATTCCTGCTGATAATAAACAAATTGTCTAGGTCGTCCTATTTTGGCTGATTTTTTGGAGTTCCAAAAGTTTGCGTTAGTTACAGATTACTACAGACTGTTCTGTTTTTGACAGATTCTGTTTTTCGTGTGTTGTTTGCTTATTTTGATGAATCTATGGCTAGTAAAAGAGTTTATAAACCATAGAGAAGTTGGAATACAGTAGTTTTAACACCAATATAAATAAAGAATGAGTTCATTACAGTACCTTGAAGTGGTCTTTTGTTTTCTTTCGCTAACGGAGCTCATGAGATTTTCTGCTAAGTTTTGTGTTGTGAAGTTTTCAAGTTTTGGGTAAAAGATTTGATGGATTATGGAACAAGGAGTGGCAAGAGCCTAAGATTGGGGATGCCCATGGAACCCCCAAGATAATCTAAGGACACCAAAAAGCCAAAGCTTGGGGATGCCCCGGAAGGCATCCCCTCTTTCGTCTACTTCCATCAGTAACTTTACTTGGAGCTATATTTTTTATTCACCACATGATATGTGTTTTGCTTGGAGCGTCTTGTATTATTTGAGTCTTTATTTGTTAGTTTACCACAATCATCTTTGCTGTACACACCTTTTTGAGAGAGACACACATGATTCAGAAATTATTAGAATACTCTATGTGCTTCACTTATATCTTTTGAGCTATATAGTTTTGCTCTAGTGCTTCACTTATATCTTTTAGAGAACGGTGGTGGATTTGTTTTATAGAAACTATCGATCTCTCATGCTTCACTTATATTATTTTGAGAGTCTTAAAATAGCATGGCAAGTTGCTTTAATTAATATCATGAGAAATTTGATGCTTGATAATTGTTTTGAGATATAAAGGTGGTAATATCATAGTTGTGCTAGTTGAGTAATTGTGGAATTGAAAAATACATGTGTTGGAGTTTGTGATTCCTGTAGCATGCACGTATGGTGAACCTTTATGTAACGAAGTCAGAGCATGAAGTATTTGTTGATTGTCTTCCTTTGTGTGGCGGTCGGGATCGCGCGATGGTTAACTCCTACCAACCCTTCCCCTAGGAGCATGCGTAGTAGTACTTTGCTTCGAGGGCTAATAAATTTTTGCAATAAGTATATGAGTTCTTTAGGACTAATGTGAGTCCATGGATTATACGCACACTTACCTTTCCGCAATTTTCTAGCCTCTTCGGTACCGTGCATTGCCCTTTTCTCACCTTGAGAGTTGGTGCAAACTTCGCCGGTGCATCCAAACCCCGTGATATGATACGCTCTATCACACATAAACCTCCTTATATCTTCCTCAAAACAGCCACCATACCTACCTATCATGGCATTTCCATAGCCATTCCGAGATATATTGCCATGCAACTTTCCACCATTTCATTTATCATGACATACTCCATCATTGTCATATTGCTTTGGATGATCATGTAGTTGACATTTTATTTGTGGCAAAGCCACCGTTCATAATTCTTTCATACATGTCGCTCTTGATTCATTGCATATCCCGGTACACCGCCAGAGGCATTCATATAGAGTCATGTTTTGTTCTAAGTATTGAGTTGTAATTCATGAGTTGTAAGTAAAATAAAAGTGTGATGATCTTCATTATTAGAGCATTGTCCCAGGTGAGGAAAGGATGATGGAGACTATGATTCCCCCACAAGTCGGGATGAGACTCCGGACTAAATAAAAAAAGAGGCCGTAAAAAAAGGAGAAAAGGCCCAAATAAAAAAATGAGAGAAAAAGAGAGAAGGGACAACGTTACTACCCTTTTACCACACTTGTGCTTCAAAGTAGCACCGTGATCTTCATAATAGAGAGTCTCTCATTTTTTCACTTTCATATACTAGTGGGAAATTTCATTATAGAACTTGGCTTGTATATTCCAATGATGGGCTTCCTCAAAATACCCGAGGTCTTCGTGAGCAAGCAAGTTGGATGCACACCCACTTAGTTTCTTTTTGAGCTTTCATACACTTATAGCTCTAGTGCATCGTTGCATGGCAATCCCTACTCCTCGCATTAACATCAATTGATGGGCATCTCCAGAGCCCGTTGATTAGCCTCGTTGATGTGAGAATTTCTCCTTTCTTGTCTTCCCACATAACCCCTACCATTATACCTTATTCCACCATAGTGCTATATCCATGGCTTGCGCTCATGTATTGCGTAAGAGTTGAAAAGGCTAAAGCGCGTTAAAAGTATGAACCAATTGCTTGGCTAAAACCGGGGTCGTACATGATATGAATCCTTTGTGTGGGGAAGATGGAGCATAGCCAGACTATATGATTTTGTAGGGATAACTTGCTTTGGCTATGTTATTTTGATAAGACATAATTGCTTAGTTAGTATGCTTGAAGTATTATTGTTTTTATGTCAACATTAAACTTTTATCTTGAATCATATCAAATCTGAACATTCATGCCACAATGAGAAGAATTGCATTGAAATTATGCCTAGTAGCACTCCGCATCAAAAATTCTGTTTTTATCATTTACCTACTCGAGGACGAGCAGGAATTAAGCTTGGGGATGCTTGATACGTCTCCAACGTATCTATAATTTTTGATTGCTCCATGCTATATTATCTTCTGTTTTGGACATTATTGGGCTTTATTATTCACTTTTATATTATTTTTGGGACTAACCTATTAACCTGAGCCCAGCCCAGAATTGCTACTTTTTGCCTATTTCAGAGTTTCGCAGAAAAAGAATATCAAACGGAGTCCAAACGGAATGAAACCTTCGGGAACGTGATTTTTGGAACGAACATGATCCAGGAGACTTGGACCCTATGTCATGAAATAAGGGAGGAGGCCACGAGGTAGGGGGGCGTGCCTACCCCCCCCCCCCAGGCGCGCCGTCCACCCTCGTGGGCCCCCTGTTGCTCCACCGACGTACTCCTTCCTCCTATATATACCTACGTACCCCCAAACGATCAGAGACAGAGCCAAAAACCTAATTCCACCGCCGCAACCTTCTGTACCCACGAGATCCCATCTTGGGGCCTGTTCCGGAGCTCCGCCGGAGGGGGCATCGCTCACGGAGGGCTTCTACATCAACACCATAGCCCCTCCGATGATGTGTGAGTAGTTTACCTCAGACCTTCGGGTCCATAGTTATTAGCTAGATGGCTTCTTCTCTCTTTTTGGATCTCAATACAATGTTCTCCCCCTCTCTCGTGGAGATCTATTCGATGTAATCTTCTTTTGCGGTGTGTTTGTTGAGACCGATGAATTGTGGGTTTATGATCAAGTTTATCTATGAACAATATTTGAATCTTCTGAATTCTTTTATGTATGATTGGTTATCTTTGCAAGTCTCTTCGAATTATCAGTTTGGTTTGGCCTACTAGATTGATCTTTCTTGCAATGGGAGAAATGCTTAGCTTTGGGTTCAATCTTGCGGTGTCCTTTCCCAGTGACAGTAGGGGCAGCAAGGCACGTATTGTATTGTTGCCATCGAGGATAACAAGATGGGGTTTTTATCATATTGCATGAATTTATCCCTCTACATCATGTCATCCGTCTTAAGGCGTTACTCTGTTCTTATGAACTTAATACTCCAGATGCATGCTGGATAGCGGTCGATGTGTGGAGTAATAGTAGTAGATGCAGGCAGGAGTTGGTCTACTTGTCTCGGACGTGATGCCTATATACATGATCATACCTAGATATTCTCATAACTATGCTCAATTCTGTCAATTGCTCAACAGTAATTTGTTCACCCACCGTAAAATACTTATGCTCTTGAGAGAAGCCACTAGTGAAACCTATGGCCCCCGGGTCTATCTTCATCATATTAATCTTCCAACACTTAGTTATTTCCTTTGCTTTTATTTTACTTTGCATCTTTATCATAAAAATACCAAAAATATTGTCCTATCATATCTCACTCTCGTAAGTGACCGTGTAGGGATTGACAACCCCTTATCGCATTGGTTGCGAGGATTTATTTGTTTTGTGCAGGTGCGAGGGACTCGCGCGTAGCCTCCTACTGGATTGATACCTTGGTTCTCAAAAACTGAGGGAAATACTTACGCTACTTTGCTGCATCACCCTTTCCTCTTCAAGGGAAAACTAACGCAGTGCTCAAGAGGTAGCATTCACCCACTGTTTGCTATTTTTCTCGAGAGAAGCCACTAGTGAAACCCATAGCCCCCGGGTCTCTTTCTCTTATTATTTGCCTTTGCGATCTTTTTTTTTGACTGGAAACTGTAGGGAGAAACCCCCACAGCATTTAACTTTTATTAAAAATAGATAATACAATGTACAAATATTACAAGTGGTAATCAGAACATAAAAAAGAAAGAAGAAAGGGAACTAAGCTACTAGTAAAACAAAAAGAACCTCAAGGGGGTAAGAATGAAATCCACTTTAGCAGGTCCTCCTTGTATCTAGCCTTGACTCTGTCTTTGCGATCTATTTTATTTGCCTTTTATTTTCAGATATATTAAACCAAAAATACAAAAATACCTTGCTGCAATTTGTTTTATTTGGCGTTCGATCTATCAATATTTACAACTCCCTCACGTCCGTTTGCCAATTTCTGGCGCCGCTACCCGAAAGGGATTGACAACCCCTTTTACACGCCGGGTTGCAAGTATTTGTTATTTGTGTGCAGGTGCTGTTTACGTAGAGTTGCTTGGTTCTCCTACTGGTTCGATAACCTTGGTCTCATCACTAAGGGAAATACCTACCGTCGCTGTGCTGCATCATCCCTTCCTCTTTGGGGAAATACCGACGAGTTCTAGCAGGCATCAAAAGGAATTTCTGGTGCCGTTGCCCGGGGAGGATCTTCAACATATACTAGGTTCTAATCACAAATCTCATCTCCTCACAATTTACATTGTTTGTCATTTGCCTCTCGTTTTCCTCTCCCCCACTTCACAAAAATTTGCCGTTTTATTCACCCTCTTTTTTGTTCGCCGTTTTTCTTGCCGGATCTGTTTTTGAGTGCAATCTTGTTGCATAGTCACCATGACTTAAGAGAACACCAAGTTCTGTGATTTCTCAAATACCAACAACAATGATTTTATTGGCACTCCTCTTGCTCCTACCGCCACTAGTGCGGAGTCTTGTGATATTAATACTGCTTTGTTGAATCTTGTTATGAAAGACCAATTTTCTGGTACTCCTAATGAGGATGCCGCGTCCCATCTTAACACATTTGTGGAATTATGCGATATGCAAAAGATAAAAGATGTGGACAATGATGTTGTGAAGATGAAATTATTTCCGTTTTCTTTGCGTGATTCTGCAAAATTTGGTTTTCTTCTTTGCCTCGCAATAGTGCAAAGATGCTTTCATCACTAAGTATTTTCGGCCCGCAAAAATTATTTCCTTTAGAACCCAGATCATGAATTTCAAGCAACTTGAACATGAGCATGTTGCACAATCTTGGGAAAGGATGAAAATGATGCCAAGGAATTGCCCAACTCATGGGTTAAATCTTTGGATGATCATACAAAAATTTTATGTGGGGTTGAATTTTGTTTCTCGTAATCTTTTAGATTCCGCCACAGGGGGGAGGACTTTTATGGAAATTACTTTGGGTGAAGCCACCAAATTGCTTGATAATATCATGGCAAATTATTCACAATGGCACACCGAAAGAGCTCCTACTAGTAAAAAAGTTAATTCGGTTGAAGAAATTTCTTCTTTGAGTGAAAAGTTGATGCTCTTATGAAATTGGTTGCTAGTAAAAGTTCTCCTATTGATTTCAACGATATGCCTTTGTCTACTTTTATTGAGCAAAATAGTGATGCCATTGATGTGAATTTTATCTCACGAAACAATTTCAATAACAATGCTTATAGAGGTAATTTTAATCCTAGGCCTTTTCCTAGTAATTCCTCTAATAATTATGGTAATTCCTATGGAAATCATTCTTATAATAATAATAGGAACACCTCTGATCTTGAGAATAATATTAAAGAATTTATCAACACGCAAAAAGTTTTCAACACTACCATAGAAGAAAAGTTGAACAAGATTGATGATTTCTCTAGAAGTGTTGATAGAATCTCTCATGATGTTGAAAATATCAAGATGAAATTTTTTGTGCCTAAAGTAGAGGAATCAATTACTCTTTATGTTTCTATGGATGAAAGTAAGAAAAGAACCTCTATGCTTATAGCTAGAAGAGAATTTTTAGAAAAAGCGTTTTCTAGTGATTGCTTTCATAAAAGTGATGAAAATCTTTAAATGATTGGTGTTTACTCTATTGATTCCTTGTTTAGTAAAATTAAGATTGATGAAAAAGGGACTGGAGAAGAGTCAACTTTACCTAGAAGGCGTCCCGATAATTCGGAGGGTGAAAATCTTGTTGAGAAAATTGATAAAAGTGGGTTTGAAGAGGTCAAGACTTTAACTAGTGATGTGCCCACTCTTTTGGATTACAAAGACTTTAATTATGATAGTTGCTCCTTTATTGATTGTATTTCTTTGTTGCAATCCATGATAGATTCACCCCATGCTTATGAACAAAATAAAGCTTTTACTAAACATATTGTTGATGCTATGATGAAAGCTTTAGAAGAAAAGTTGGAATTAGAAGTTTCAATTCCTAGAAAATTACATGATGAATGGGAACCTACTATCAAAGTCAAGATTAAAAATTATGAGTGTTTTGCTTTATGTGACTTGGGTGCTAGTGTTTCTACAATCCCGAAATCTTTATGTGATGTGCTTGGTCTTACCGATATTGAAGAATGTTCTTTAAATTTGCACTTGGCGGATTGTACAATTAAAAAGCCTATGGGAAGAATTAATGATGTTCTTATTCTTGCAAATAGGAATTATGTGCCCATAGATTTTATTGTTCTTGATATTGCTTGCAATCCGTCTTGCCCATTTATTCTTGGTAGAACGTTTTTACGCACTATTGGTGCCGTCATTGATATGAAAGAAGGCAATATTAAATTTCAATTTTCACTAAGGAAGGGAATGGAACACTTCCATAGAACAAGAATTAGGCCACCATATGAATCAATCATGAGGTCATCTTATGGATCTCGAAACAAAGATGACAAAACTTAGATCCTTGCTTTATGCCTAGCTAAGGGCGTAAAACGATAGCGCTTGTTGGGAGGCAACCCAATGAATAAAATTTATTTTTGCTTTTTGCTTTCTGTTCTTGAGTGCTTGCAAAATTATGCTACTTTTATGATTGTGTTTTTTGTGCTTTAATTAGTGTTTGTGCCAAGCAAAGCCTTTAGGATCTTCTTGAGTGATAGTTGTTTTATCTTGCTGAAAAACAGAAACTTATGCACTCACGAAAATAATTTTCATAAATCACAGAAACGTGATTTTACCCTTATTCTTTTTGCAGAAGATTAATATACAAATTGCTCAGGTTTTACTAGTTTCTCAAGATTTTTGGAGTTTCATAAGTATTCGAAATATTCAGATTGCTACAGACTTTTCTGTTTTTGACTGATTCTGTTTTCTTTGTTGTGTGCTTTTTTGATGATTCTATGGTTTTCTTTAATGAGTTTTTGCCATATAAAAGTTGGAATACAGTAGATATAATGCAAAATAAAATATGAATTGGTTTGCTACAGTACTTATAGTAGTGATTTTCTTTCTTATACTAACGGATCTCACGAAGGTTTTGTTGAGTTTTGTGTGATTGAAGTTTTCAAGTTTTGGGTTATCTTACGATGGATGAAGGAGTAAGGAGTAAGAAGAGCCTAAGCTTGGGGATGCCCATGGCACCCCAAGTTATTATCCAAAGAGAAGCATGCAACTAAGCTTGGGGATGCCCCAAGTGGCAACCCCTCTTTCTTCTAACGACCATCGGTATTTTACTCGAAGCTATATTTTTATTTGTCACATACTATGTGTTTTGCTTGGAGCGTCTTGTATGATATGAGTCTTTGCTTGTTTTGCTTTGTGTTCTAAGTCATGAATCCTTTCTGGACACACTTGTTTAAGAGAGCCAAAATTATGCCATGACTTGTTAGAATAGCTCTCTATGCTTCACTTAAAATTTTATAAGCTATGGATTTGCTCTAGTGCTTCACTTATATCTTTTTGAGCACGGCGTGCTTTGTTATTTTTTAAGAAATTCTCTCATGCTTCACTTAGATTTATTTGAGAGTTAGTAATTTTTTTAAGAAATTCTCTCTTGCTTCACTTAAATTATTTTGAGAGAAAGAAATATTATGCTCATGATCTTCAGTTATATTTGTTTGAGCTTATCAAAAGCAACACATGAAAATTAGTTCCAAAGTGATATATATCCAAGGAGGATATAATAAAAACTTTCATGAAGATCATTGGACAAAATAAACTTGATTCCTTGTAATAGTTTTGAGACATGATGATGTGATATGTGAGTCATGTTGATGAGTAATTGTGGTTTAGTAAAAATATTGGTGTTAAGGTTTGTGATTCCCTATGCAAGCACGAAAGTCAATAGTCATGCAATGAAATTACATCCTACTTGTGGTGCATTATTCGGTGTTAATTATGCTTAATGCTCGCTTATGAGATTATTCGTTTCTTGGCTGGTCGCTTCTCAATCTTTTGCTAGCCTTCATTTTGCACTAAGTATGAACACTACTTGTGCATCCAAAATCCTTTAAACTAGTTTTGCCACATAAGTCCACTATACCTACCTATATGGGGTATTCTTTTGCCGTTTTAAGCAAATTTTTATGTGCCATCTCTAATTTTCAAAATAAATTTCTCTTTTGTGTGCTCGTACCACTCGCGAGGCGGTGAGGGGTGGCTAATATTTTCCATGCTAGATGTGTTATTCTCACGATGAGTGTTTATTGACTTGTCATTGCACGAGAGTAAGGCAAAGGTATTAGGGATGCCCAGTCCCGAAATGAAAAATGAATTTACTTTATGTTGTCAAATAATAAATTCCTTCGAAAGTGTTGGTATGGAGAGCAACCGTGGATTCGGCTAGCCATGGAAAGTGAAAGTATGGTGGAAAAAGGAATAAACTTTATTTTCTGTTTGGGAACCGCCTATGATATATCTAGCATGGAAAGTGTTGGGAGCTCTAAGTCGTTTTCGTTGGTGGGAAAAGTATGCCTCTCAAAATGTTTTTATCTCTCAATTTTCGCTTTGAGCTCTGGCACCTCTACAAATCCCTACTCCCCTCCGCAAAGGGCCTTTCTTTTACTTTATCCAATTTTTATTTTGAATTTGAGTCTCCATCTTCTCTTATAAAGCACCAACTAGTAGGCATTATGATCATACTTGAGAATTGGGTGTAGCTAATATGCGAGCATGTTTCATGAATGGATCAATGATTGAGCATGATGGGCTAGGGATAACTTATTTTAGCGTTGATATTTTGAAAGACATGGTTTCTTGTGGATATGCTTGAGTATTTAAGTCTCATGCCAAAACTAGACTATTGCTTTGAACCATATAAAAGTCCAAATATCCATGCTACAAAGAAAAGAATATGTGAGGAATATGTTAGGCAGCATTCCACATCAAAAATTCTATTTTTATCATTTACCTACTCGAGGACGAGCAGGAATTAAGCTTGGGGATGCTGATACGTCTCCAACGTATCTATAATTTTTTATTGTTCCATGCTTTTATATTATCATTCGTGGATGTTTTACAATCATTTTATATCATTGGTACTAACCTATTGACATAGTGCCAAGTGCCAGTTACTGTTTTCTGCATGTTTTTTACATTGCAGGAAATCAATACCAAACGGCGTCCAAACGCAGCGAAACTTTTGTGGATTTTTTTGGACCAGAAGACATCCAATGGGCCGGAGAAGCGCCTGGGGGTGCTCTGAGGGGAGCACAACCCACCAGGGCACGCCAGGAGGCCCAGGCGCGCCCTGGTGGGTTGTGCCCACCTCGGGTGCCCCCTGAACCGACTCTTTGCTCTATAAATACCCCAATATTCCAGAAACCCTAGGGGAGTCGACTAAAATCAATTCCAGCCGCCGCAGAATTCAGAACCACCAGATCCAATCTAGACACCATCACGGAGGGGTGCATGATGTCCATTGGTGCCTCTCCGATGATGCGTGAGTAGTTCTTTGTAGACCTACGGGTCCGTAATTAGTAGCTAGATGGCTTACTCTCTCTCGTTTGATTCTCAATACAATGGTCTCTTGGAGATCCATATGATGTAACTCTTTTTGCGGTGTGTTTGTTGGGATCCGATGAACTTTGAGTTTATGATCAGATCTATCTTTTTATCCATGAAAGTTATTTGAGTTTCTTGATCTCTTATATGCATTATTGCTTATAGCCTCGTATTTCTTCTCCGGTATTTGGGTTTTGTTTGGCCAACTTGATCTATTTATCTTGCAATGGGAAGAGGTGCTTTGTAGTGGGTTCGATCTTACGGTGCTTGATCCTAGTGACAGAAGGGGAACCGACACGTATGTATCGTTGCTACTAAGGATAAAACGATGGGGTCTATTTCTACATAAATAGATCTTGTCTACATCATGTCATCGTTCTTATTGCATTACTTCGTTTTTCCATGAACTTAGTACACTAGATGCATGCTGGATAGCGGTCGATGTGTGGAGTAATAGTAGTAGATGCAGGCAGGAGTCGGTCTACTAATCTTGGACGTGATGCCTATATAATGATCATTGCCTGGATATCGTCATGATTATTTAAAGTTCTATCAATTGCCCAACAGTAATTTGTTCACCCACCGTTTGCTATTTTTCTCGAGAGAAGCCACTAGTGAAACCTACGGCCCCTGGGTCTCTTTCTCTTATTATTTGCCTTTGCGATCTATTTTATTTGCCTTTTATTTTCAGATCTATTAAACCAAAAATACAAAAATACCTTGCTGCAATTTATTTTATTTGGCGTTCGATCTATCAATATTTACAACTCTCTCACGTCCGTTTGCCAATTTCTGGCGCCGCTACCATGCAACTAGTTTTGCATAAAGGTGGCTGGCGGGTGTCTGTTTCTCCTACTTTAGTTGAATCGAATTTGACTGTGGCTGGTCCTTGAAGAAGGTTAAAACAGCAAACTTGATGAAACACCATTGTGATTTTTGCCGTACGTAAGAACGGTTCTTGCTAGAAACCCGAAGCAGCCACGTAAAACTTGCAACAACAAAGTAGAAGACGTCTAACTTGTTTTTGGAGGGTATGTTCTGACGTGATATGGTCAAGACATGATGTGATATACGTTATTGTATAAGCTGATCATGTTTTGTAAGATATCTGGCAACCGACAGGAGCCTTATGGTTGTCTCTTTATTGTATGAAATGCATACGCCATGTGATTGCTTTACTTTATCACTATGCGCTAGCGATAGTTGTAGAACCAATAGTTGGCGAGACGAGGACGACGCAACGATGGAGATCAAAGTGTCAAGCCGGTGACGATGGAGATCATGACGATGCTTTGGAGATGGAGATCAAAAGCACGAGATGATGATGGCCATATCATGTCACATATTTTGATTGCATGTGATGTTTAGCTTTTATGCATCTTATTTTGCTTAGTATGGCGCTAGCATTATAAGATGATCCCTTCACTAAATTTCAAGGTAAAAGTGTTCTCCCTGAGTATGCACCGTTGCTATAGTTCGTCGTGTTGAGACACCACGTGATGATCGGGTGTGATAGACTCTACGTTCACATACAACGGGTGCAAGACAGTTTTGCACATGTGGAATACTTGGGTTAAACTTGACGAGCCTAGCATGTACAAACATGGCCTCGGAACACTGGAGACCGAAAGGTCAAACGTGAATCATATAGTAGATATGATCAACATAGAGATGTTCACCATTGATGACTACCCCATCTCACGTGATGATCAGACATGGGTTAGTTGATTTGGATCACGTATCACTTAGATGACTTGAGGGATGTCTATTTAAGTGGGAGTTCTTTAGTAACTTGATTAATTGAACTTAATTTACCATGAACTTACTCTTAATAGTTTTTGCATATCTATGTTGTCGATCAATAGCTCGCGATATAGCTGCCCTATATTTTTGATATGTTCCTACAGAAAACTAAGTTGAAATATGATAGTAGCAATAATGTGGACTGGGTCCGTGATCTGAGGATTATCCTCATTGCTGCACAGAAGAATTATGTCCTTGATGCACCGCTAGGTGACAGACCTATTGCAGGAGCATATACAGACGCTATGAACATTTGGCAAGCTCGATATGATGACTACTTAATAGTTTAGTGCGCCATGCTTTACGGCTTAAAACCGGGACTTCAAAACATTTTGAATGCCATGGAGCATATGAGATGTTCCAAGAGCTGAAATTAGTATTTCAGACTCATGCCCGTGCAGGAGGTATGAGACCTCTGACAAGTACTTTGCCTACAAGATGGAGGAGAATAGCTCAACCAGTGAGCATGTGCTCAGAATGTCTGGGTACTACAATCACTTGAATCAAGTGGGAGTTAATCTTCCAGATAAGATAGTGATTGACAAAATTATCTAGTCACTATCACCAAGCTGCTAGAACTTTTTGATGAACTATAATATGCAAGGGATGACGAAAATGATTCCCGAGCTCTTCGCGATGCTGAAATCGGTGAAGGTAGAAATCAAGAAAGAGCATCAAGTGTTGATGATTAACAAGACCACTAGTTTCAAGAAAAAGGGCAAGGGAAAGAAAGGGAACTTCAAGAAGAATGCCAAGCAAGTTGCCGCTCCCATGAAGAAGCCCAAAGCTGGACCCAAGCCTGAAACTGAGTGCCTCTACTACAAAGGAGTCACTGGAAGCGGAACTGCCCCAAATACTTGGGGGATAAGAAGGATGGCAAAGTGAACAAAGGTATATTTAATATGCATGTTATTGATGTGTACTTTACTAGTGTTCGTAGCAACCCCTGGGTATTTGATACTGGTTCAGTTGCTGAGATTACTAACTCGAAACAGGAGTTGCAGAATGAACAGAGACTAGTTAAGAGCGAAGTGACGACGTGTGTTGGAAGTAATTCCAAGGTTGATACGATCACCATCGCACACTCCCTCTACCTTCGGGATTAGTGTTGATCCTAAAATAAATGTTATTTGGTGTTTGCGTTGAGCATGAATATGATTAGATCATATTTATTGCAATACGGTTATTCATTTAAGTGAGAGAATAATTGTTGTTCTGTTTACATGAATAAAACCTTATATGGTTACACACCCAATGAAAATGGTTCATTGGATCTCGATCGTAGTGATACGCATATTCATAATATTGAAGCCAAAAGATGCAAAGTTGATAATGATAGGGCAACATACTTGTGGCACTGCCGTTTAGGTCATATTGATGTAAAGCGCATGAAGAAACTCCATACAGATGGACTTTTGGAATCACTTGATTATGAATCATTTGATACTTGCGAACCATGCCTCATGGGCAAGATGACTAAAACTCCGTTCTCTGGAACAATGGAGCAAGCTAATGACTTATTGGAAATAATACATACCGATGTATGTACCTTCACAGATGATTTGAGTAGGTATGGGTATATCTACTTAATGAAACACAAAAGTCCGAAACATTTGACAAGTTCAAAGAATTTCAGAGTGAAGTGGAGAATCATCGTAACAAGAAAATAAAGTTTCTATGATCTGATCGCGGAGGCGAATATTTGAGTTACGAGTTTGGCCTTCATTTAAAACAATGTGGAATTGTTTCACAACTCACGCCACCTGGAACACCACAGCGTAAAGGTGTGTCCGAATGTCGTAATCGCACTATATTAGATATGGTGTGATCTATGATATCTCTTACTGATTTACCACTATTGTTTTGGGGTTATGCATTAGAGACAGCCGCATTCCCGTTAAATAGGGCACCATCTAAATCCGTTGAGACAACACCGTATGAACTGTGGTTTGGCAAGAAACCTAAGTTGTCGTTTCTTAAAGTTTGGGGTTGCGACACTTATGTCAAAAGACTTCAGCCTGATAAGCTCGAACCCAAATCGGAGAAGTGCGTCTTCATAGGATACCCTAAAGAAACAATTGGGTACACCTTCTACCACAGATCCGAAGTCAAGATCTTTGTTGCCAAGAATGGAACCTTTCTAGAGAAAGAGTTTCTCTTGAAAGAAGTGAGTGGGAGGAAAGTAGAACTTGATGAGGTAATCGTACCTTCTCTCAAATTGGAAAGTTGCACATCAGAAAAATCCGTTCCCGTGATGCCTACACCAACTAGAGAGGAAGCAAATGATCATGATCATGAAACTTCATATCAAGTTGCTACTGAACCTCGTAGGTCAACCAGAGCATGATCCACACCAGAGTGGTACAGTAATCCTGTTCTAGAAGTCATGTTATTAGACCAAGGCAAACCTACGAACTATGAAGAAGCTATGATGAGCCTAGATTCCGACAGATGGCTTGAGGCCATGAAATCCGAGATAGGATCCATGTATGAGAACAAAGTGTGGACTTTGGTGGACATGCCCGATGATTGGCAAGCCATAGAGAATAAATGGATCTTCAAGAGGAAGACAGACGCTGATGGTAATGTTACTATCTACAAAAGCTCGACTTGTTGCGAAAGGTTTTCGACAAGTTCAAGGGGTTGAGTACGATGAGACTTTCTCACCCGTAGCGATGCTTAAGTCTGTCCGAATCATGTTAGCAATTGCTGCATTTTATGATTATGAAATCTGGCAAATGGACGTCAAAACTGCATTCCTCAATGGATTTCTTAAAGAAGAGTTGTATATGATGCAACCAGAAGGTTTTGTTGATCTTAAAGGTGCTAACAAAGTGTGCAAACTCTAGTGATCCATCTATGGACTGGTGCAAGGATCTCAGAGTTGGAATATACACTTTGATGAGGTGATCAAAGCATATGGTTTTATACAGACTTTTGGTGAAGCCTGTATTTACAAGAAAGTGAGTGGGAGCTTTGTAGCATTTCTAAAATTATATGTAGATGACATATTGTTGATTAGAAATGATATAGAATTTCTGGATAGCATAAAAGGATACTTGAATAAGAGTTTTTTAATGAAAGACCTTGGTGAAGCTGCTTAAATATTGGGCATCAAGATCTATAGAGATAGATCAAGACGCTTAATAGGACTTTCACAAAGCACATACCTTGACAAAGTTTTGAAGAAGTTCAAAATGGATCAGTCAAAGAAAGGGTTCTTGCCTGTGTTACAAGGTCTTAAGTTGAGTCAGACTCAAAGCCCGACCACTGCAGAAGATAGAGAGAAAATGAAAGTCATTCCCTATGCCTCAGCCATAGGTTCTATCATGTATGCTATGCTGTGTACCAGACCTGTTGTGTGCCTTGCCATGAATTTGGCAAGGGGGTACAATGGTGATCCAGGAGTAGATCACTGGATAGCGGTCAAAATTATGCTTAAGTACCTTAAAGAGGACTAAGGAAATTTTTCTCGGTTATCGAGGTAATAAAGAGTTCATCGTAAAGGGTTACGTCGATGCCAGCTTTGACACCGATCCAGATGACTCTAAGTCTCAATCTGTATACATATTGAGAGTGGGAGCAATTAGCTAGAGTAGCTCCACGCAGAGCATTGTAGACATAGAAATTTGCAAAATACATACGGATCTGAATGTGACAGACCCGTTGACTAAACTTCTCTCACAAGTAAAACATGATCACACCTTAGTACTCTTTGGGTGTTAATCACATGGTGATGTGAACTAGATTATTGACTCTAGTAAACTCTTTGGGTGTTGGTCACATGGCGATGTGAACTATGGGTGTCAATCACATGGCGATGTGAACTAGATTATTGACTCTAGTGCAACTGGGAGACTGAAGGAAATATGCCCTAGAGGCAATAATAAAGTTGTTATTTTATATTTCCTTATTCATGATAAAGGTTTATTATTCATGCTAGAATTGTATTGATCGGAAACCTTAATACATGTGTGAATACATAAACAAATACCGTGTCCCTAGTGAGCCTCTACTAGACTAGCTCGTTGATCAAAGATGGTTAAGGTTTCCTAACCATTGACATGAGTTGTCATTTGATAACAGGATCACATTATTAGGAGAATGATGAGTTGTCATCCGTTAGCTTAGCATAATGATCGTTCAGTTTTATTGCTATTGCTTTCTTCATGTCAAATACATATTCCTTCGACTATGAGATTATGCAACTCCCAGATACCGGAGGAATGCCTTGTGTGCTATCAAGCGTCACAACGTAACTGGGTGATTATAAAGATGCTCTACAGGTATCTCCGAAGGTGTTTGTTGAGTTGGCATGGATCGAGATTAGGATTTGTCACTCCGAGTATCGGAGAGGTGTCTCTGGACCCTCTCGGTAATACACATCATAAGCTTGCAAGCAAACGACTAAGGAGTTAGTCACGAGGTGATGTATTATGGAACGAGTAAAGAGACTTTCCGGTAACGATATTGAACTAGGTATGAAGATACCGACGATCGAATCTCAGGCAAGTAACATACCGATGGACAAAGGGAATTACGTATGTTGTCATTACGGTTCGACCGATAAAGATCTTCATAGAATATGTAGGAGCCAATATGGGCATCCAGGTTCCGCTATTGGTTACTGATCGGAGAGGTGTCTCGGTCATGTCTACATAGTTCTCGAACCTGTAGGGTCCGCACGCTTAACGTTCGATGACGATATAGTATTATATGAGTTATGTGATTTGGTGACCGAATGTTGTTCGGAGTCCCAGATGAGATCACGGACATGACGAGGAGTCTCGAAATGGTCAAGAGGTAAAGATTGATATATAGGACGATGGTATTTGGACACCGGAAGTGTTTCGAGACGTACCGGGAAGGAATCAGGTCACCGGAAGGGGTTCCGGGCACCCCCCGGCAAGATATGGGCCTTATGGGCCAAAGGAGGGGACAGACCAGCCCACAAGGGGGCTGGTGCGCCCCTTCCCTTGTTTGGCCAGCCCTACGGAAGGAAAAGGGGGAGGGCTAGCCCCTCCTGCCTTTCCCTCTCATGGGAGAAAGGAAAGGGGGGGACGCCACCCTCCCCTGCCTTTCCTCGCTCTCCAAATAAGGAAAGGGGGGCGAAGCTTGGGAGGGATCCCAAGTAGGATTCCTCCTACTTGGGCACCTCTTTTGGCTGCTCCTCCCTTCCTCCCACCTATATATATGTGGGAGGGGGGCACCTAGCATAGAACAGACAATTGCCTAGCCGTGTGCGGCGCCCCCTCCACAGTTTACACCCCTGGTCATATTTTCGTAGTGCTTAGGCGAACCCTGCGGAGATCACTTCACCATCACTGTCACCACACCGTCGTGCTGACGGAACTCATCTACTACCTCGACGTCTTGCTGGATCAAGTAGGCGAGGGACGTCACCGAGCTGAACGTGTGCAGAACGCGGAGGTGCCGTGCGTTCAGTATTTGATCGGTTGAAGCGCGAAGAAGTTCGACTACATCAACCGCGTTGAGAAACGCTTCCGCTTACGGTCTACGAGGGTACGTAGACACACTCTCCCCCTCGTTGCTATGCATCTCCATGGATAGATCATTGCGTGTGCATATAATTTTTTTTGTTTTCCATGCAACGTTTCCCAACAGTTCATCCACCCAAAAGCATACATCTGAAACAAAAATGAGTCCCACAGTTTACACGGAATACATAATTCACTGTAAATTTTAGTTGAAATGCTTTCAAGTGCTATGCCTAATCCAATAAACTGAACTTAAGTGAACTGGCGATTTATTCAAGTAAAGCGCGCCCCGAGATACAATCTCCCTCCCCAGTCGCTCCTCACCCGAGCGGCTCCGGAGGCACCCCTGCCCTAGCACCTCCCCCTCCCTTTTCTTGGCTCCTCCGGCCATCGCGCAGCAGTGCTCCATGGGCGGAGGTGGGGCGCTGGCTGGGGGTGCAGGGCGGCGCGACCGTTATGGCCACGGGCTGAGGTCTTTCGGCAGAGTGGCGTCGTGGAGGTGCTGGCGTGCCGCTGGCGAACATGGTGCTCCGATGTGATCTGGCCCTCCCAACCGATCTGGGCTAACACGGATGCGTGGGACTGCCTTCTTCTCGACGGCTAGTTCGGCAGGGAGTTGACCGGCGGCGTGGGGGCTTGCTAGTCTTGCATCTAAAGGTGGTTTGGACTTGCTGATCTTCAAGCGCCAAGTCGTTGATCTCCTTCATGTCGGCCTCCTCGGTTTGGACGCCGACGAGTTCCGGCCTTCCCTTTGGAGATTTTCGCTGATTGGCGCATGGCGCCACTGGATATCTAGATCGAATTCGATTTGGTCGTGCGCGCCCTTATCTTCGGCCAGTGAGCCTTCATGAGGGTGTGGCGCGAAGCTTCACGTTCTTGTTGATGCCATGGGACATGTCTAAATATAGATTTCTATGGTATTGATAGAGGTGGAGAAAGTCATGGGGCTGTGATCAGAGGTTTGAAATGGCGGAGAGGTGTTTTGGTTGCGATGAAGACTGGCGGCACAGGTTCTTCCTATGTGTCAGGTGTTTGGTGACTTGCAGCTAGAGCCTTGGCAAGATGGGGTGGCAAAACGGGTGGACTACATTTTTGGTGGGGCTCCTCGAGTGCTGAGCCTTGATTTCCAGGGTGAAAGCCCAAGGTCTAGCCTTCATTGGTTGTACCTGGCAATGGCCTTGTTGTAGGCATTATTTTTGTGAACTAGGACTCTCTCCAGGTGAAAACCCAAGATCTTCGATCGAACGATGACAATGTCTGTGCATTGTTTCCTTCTTGGAGGCGTTGCTTTTGGAGAATCTCTTTTGTGGCCCGGGTGTTGTCTTCGGTGGTGGTTAGAGTGCTGCTGTTGTGAGTTTCAATCACTGTGCCGGGGTCTTTGTTTTCTTTTTCTCTCTCTTTTATTTTTTCTTGGCTGTGTGCATCCTTGATGTCTTTGTACATCTTGTTGGTGCAGAGGCTAGGTGTAATTGGTATCTTCGCGATATTAATATATTCCCCTTACTGAAAAATTCAAGTAAAGCACAATGTCGACAGATTGAGTACCGCACCTGAGCTCATCTACACCCGCCCCGACGAAAAGAAATCAAAACAAATACTAGAAAAATTTAAAAAATTCTATTTTTTGTGCGGTAGAAAATTTGATGCGTGAGGTACGCTCCAATTTTCAAATTATTTGGACACCTAACGAGCTCTCAGCAAAAAAGACAAATTGAGGGTCTGTAAAAATGTTTACTGTTCATGTACTGTTTTAGCCCGATTTGTCTTTTTTGCTGAGAGCTGCTCAGATGTCCAAATGACTTAAAATTTGGAGCGGGCCTCACGCATCAAATTGTCTACCGCACAAAAAAAACTTAGAATTTTTTGAATTTTGTTTGAATTTTTTACGAATTTTTTCTAACCAGGTGCAGATAAGCCTGGGCACCAAAACGCCCTTCTCATACTAATGCCTCTGATCATGATACAACAAGGAGGAAAAGCTTACTTTTACTCATCGAGTGTGGGATATGAGAACTTCACTACTTGAGAAGACATTTATCCATTCTTGATCACGATGCTCTACTTACCTTGCACCAAACCATGTCATGTACAAAAATCTGGCACGGATCACAACCAAAAAACAGTCTGGACATTTGCATAGTTACAATGAAATCTCTTAGAAATATCTTCTCCGTGGCATCAATATTAGCAAGACAAAATTCTTACTCCGTGGACATCCGCCACTCGCTCACCCGCGCGAACTTGATTACCGATAGTGATTTCCGAAAGCCATGAGCGATGGACGTACTTGGGCCAGGACGATCCTCTGGAAGCGCATGCCGTCAAATCACAGAGTCATCGCCACAGTGTGAATGAAAAGTCCTAACTTCACAGACGACCAACCAACAAAAGCTACGTGATACATTAACATAAGCTCATCAGATCTGAATAACCGGCTCCGAAGGCTATAAATTAGGCCAGAGACAACATTTAGCAATGTTCCACGAGACAGACAAATGGTGGCTTGTTCAGGCCCAGCCTGCACGTTCCAGCCCACCACCGTGCGGGCCAGGCCATCGCACTCACAATGCGCTGAAGTGAGCTGGCCTGGACGCCTACCACATCATCACTGCTTAGCGTTCTTGGAGAGAAAAAAGAGAGAATGTGACGCCATTGATGCGTCTGCAGAAGCTTCGTGTCCCGCCATTGACCGCGGGAGGGCAGCCAATGGGGAAGCACTAGGAGCCATAGGAGGGGTCAATCCGTGCGTGAGCCATTACGTACGTAGCCGAGCCACCGCCCGCCCTCCGCCTCTCGCCGTCCGCCGACGCCACACGCAAGCAATTTTTAATCCCCCGCCGAGCGCCCCAACCACCGCCGTCCGGCTCCCTTTCTCCACTCCGGGCACGAGGGGAGAATAATATAATCTAATTGGCCCAGTGCGCGCCACTAGCTCCACTCTCGCCACCGAATCAACCAGGATCCGCTCGGGCTCGCTCCAGCTAATCCGGCCGAGGGGATTCGGGGGAGCGAGGGCGGGACGGAGGGAGGCATGGAGCAGAGCAGGGAGGAGTTCTTGGAGCAGTTCGGCGGCGACTACGGCTACCCGGGCGCGCCCAGGGGCGTCGACCAGATGCGGGTCGCCGACTTCCAGCGCCTCCAAGGTGCTAACCCATTCACGGCTCTCTCAATTTATTCATACAAAGAGAGTTTCAGGGGGAAAACTGGAATTTTTCTTTGGATTACTAGAAAGTACTCCCTCAGTTCGGAATTACTTGTCGCAGAAATGGATGTATCATCTAGACGGAGGGAGTATGATTCTTGAGCTGAGAGTGATGGCGATTTGGCAGTTAAATCAATGTGCTGGTGTGTGTGCGTGGGGGAAGTTCATATCATAGCATTTAATTTTGTGCTTTGCCTGGTTGTGGGGAGCAGGGACGGTGTACCTGGACCATGCCGGCGCGGCGCTGTACTCGGAGCAGCAGATGGCCGACGTTGTCAAGGACCTCACCTCCAATGTCTATGGCAACCCTCGTATCCTTGGCTCGCATTATCAAGAGACATTGTTTTATTTCCTGTTATCGATGTATGTGTTGCGAGTTCTTGTGGATGTGGTCCTTGACGTGTTTGTTAGATAGCCAGAGTGACTCGAGCATGGCCGTGACCGACCAAGTTACCGCTGCACGCCATCAGGTACCTTTCTGGCTTGTATCAAGTCAGTCCTTTCTACATAATCATTGGCAATAAACATTTTTAAGACCGAACACCATAGCATCAGTTTCTGTGTAAGGAAAAGCCAATGCTGGACACTTGCCGATGAGGTTATTTGCCATAGATATTCCATTCATGTCCTAATGTAGCTATTAGTGTCTGTCTCAACTTACGGTAAGTTCAGAAATGCTCAAACTACATATAGCCAAATTAGGAGAGTATTGATAAAGTATGCACCTGTCATTGTGATTGAAAGTTTGAAAGATACTGTGATTTGCCGACATTTTGCTCTATTCGATGCATTTGAGTAAGTTTGGAGTCAGCTTTTTTCTTGGTTATGATGCAGACTTTATCTTACACAGGTCCTAAAATACTTTAATGCATCTCCAAGAGACTACAAATGCATATTCACTTCCGGGGCAACAGCGGCTCTGAAACTTGTTGGTGAATGTTTTCCATGGAGCAGAGAAAGCTGTTACATGTACACAATGGAAAATCATAATAGTGTACTTGGGATAAGAGAGTATCCTTCCGTTAAAATTCTTAGTATCAGATCACAACCTTACTGGTCTGGCTGTTGAAGCATATAACCTTTGCTGACATACAAGCTGCAATAGCACGACGGGTTCCTTATCAATTCAGTATTATCAATAGTTTCTCTAATTTGATTTTAGGAAAAAAAATGTTCCCATAAAGTTGAGAAGTTCATGTTGACGCAGGGTATCTTGTAGAATTTGTGTGTCCTTAATGTATTTATAGATATGCTCTGAGCAAAGGAGCAACTGCATTGGCGGTTGATATTGAAGAGGATAAGGGTCTTGAAAAGAAACATGGAAGTCCTAGTTCCGATTTGTTTAAGATCTCGAGACACTCAAACCAAAGAAGAGGTGGAGACGTCCTTTCACAGAATTGTCAGAATGGAAGCCTTTCAGCGGTTTCAGGTAAAGTTTTGTCAGAATGGCATTTCCGTTCTTCACATACTATCAAGATCTTATGTTCAGTTATAATAGTTGATCAATGGGCTGGAGCTTATATTTTGTATAGAATTTGATTGACTTGCTTTATCTTCCTTAGATTTGTTTTTTAAGACAACTATGAAACTTCCACAAGCTAGATGCAACTTATTTGTCCGCATTCTGGGAATGTTTTCTAATACACGTGTTTTATTTATTTAATTGTCATTTCAAGCCCAATTGTTGTACCATGCAATGCACATAAATAACCCGAATATCTAACTGCGAAGTTCTTTCTTCAAACTCTAAAAGTGATTATGTGGAACAAGAAAAAAAAAGGTAAAATCTACAATTGAGTTACATATAGAATGAAAGCCAAATTTAAAGTTCCACTCGGTTAACTGAACATCAGTGCTGGTGTAGTTATTATCTTTTTTAATTTTAATTTATTTTTTCTCCCTGTGGTTTAGAAAACAATTGGAATCTGTTTGCATTTCCTTCTGAGTGCAATTTCTCCGGACAGAAATTCAACCTTAACTTGGTCAAGCTTATCAAGGAAGGAAATCTTGTGGGGCTCCCTTCGCAGCAGCAGCAGTAAGATGGTTGATAAATATAAAAGCCATGCTTTGGACAAGACAATCAATTTCTCTAAGGGTTATCACCCTCTTTTAGTGGAACTTCAAGTACCTTGATCATACTTACTAATTACACAACATGCAGGGGTCAATGGATGGTTCTGATAGATGCTGCAAAAGGATGTGCAACTGAACCACCAAATTTAGATGTGTATCCTGCTGATTTTGTTGTCTGTTCGTTCTACAAGGTAAATCTATATGCACCTATTATTGGCTTGAAATCTTGGTCCTAGAGATGTGACCAATTGCTATATTTTGGTGAACTTGCAGATATTTGGCTATCCAACTGGTCTTGGTGCTCTAATTGTAAAAAACGGTATGCAACAAGTACTTATCACTTTAACTTGGCATAATAGCTATGTTGTATTTTCACATGCTATAAACTACATTGAATATCCTAACATTAATTAAATTATTACAAAAATCATTATTTATAGTGTCAGCTTTATGACATCTTTCATATTTTCTGTTTTGACAGAGGCTGCCAGTTTGCTGAACAAGACATACTTCAGTGGAGGTTTTGTGTTGCCCTACTTAATTAGATGTTCTATTTATCTTATGTTTTGTCACTAATTTTGTTTTTAAATTTGTGACATCTGTAGGAACGGTAGCTGCTTCAATTGCTGACATTGACTTTGTTCAGAAAAGAAAGAGCATCGAACAAGTTCTTGAGGATGGAACAATCTCGTTCTTAAGCATAGCTTCTCTTCAGCATGGTTTTAAGATAATTCAGATGCTAACTACCTCCGCCATTGCACGGTATGTATTAAAGATAGTTTGGTCCTAATATTCTGCCTTGGATGTTCTCTGTAAACACTCTGTTTTTCTCTTGTAGGCACACATCATCCCTTGCTACTTATGTGAGAAAGAAGATGCTGTACATGAAGCACAGAAATAAGAAAAATGTTTGCATAATCTATGGACAAGAAGCATCTAAGGTATAAAAACCAAGTTATTTTAATGCCTTCTTTAAGATGTACTGTTGCTATTTTTCTGTTTCTTCCATCAGTAGAAAATGGTTGACACTTGCCACCAATATAAGAGCTAGACATTATGAACATGATATTCTAGGCTTCATTTTTGCTATCACATATGCTTTAGGTGGCAGATTTGAAGACAAGCCCTACAATCACATTCAATTTGAAAAGAGAAGATGGCACCTGGTTTGGATACCGTGAGGTGGAGAAGCTTGCTTCCTTATCAGGAATTCATCTGCGTGTAAGTGTATAAACTCAGCTTCCATTCTACCTATGCCGGCCTGTTACCCATGTTGGTTCCTTGGCTAATTTTCCCTCATCTGTCTTGCAGACGGGCTGCTTCTGTAACCCTGGCGCTTGTGCTAAGTATCTTGGCTTGTCTCACTCGGATCTAGTTTCTAACTTTGAGGTACACCTTACAGACTTATCTAATTAACACATCAATAATCTTATATCATTATAGATGTTTCATATCATAATAGCGTAAATGTGTATTTACTTGCCAGGCTGGGCATGTTTGTTGGGATGATAATGACGTAATAAAAGGAAAACCAACTGGTGCTGTCAGAATATCATTTGGGTACATTTCCACTTATCAAGATGCGGAGGTATGATTTTAATAAGTTTGCTGTGGCATTTATAAATATTTCCGTTACTTGGATCCTCTCTAAGGAGTTATCACTTATCAGCAATCTTTTGTTTTCTAGGAATTTCTGAAGTTTCTGCAGTCTTCTTTCGTGTCTAAACCAATAGCATCCAGTAATGGGCACACGTTGAGTATGAACACTCTTAACTTAGTAGGTAATTGCTTTATGATTTGAAATTAGTGATGGATTATTGGATTGTATATCTGTTGGCATGCTTTTACCAGTTTAGTTCATATAAATTTTAATTGCAGACAATCAGAGTCAGCAAGTTGTTCCAGATGTTCGCTTAAAGTCCATAATTATTTATCCTGTGAAGTCTTGCCAAGGATTTAGTGTGCAGAGTTGGCCACTGGCCGCTGGTGGTATGTGTGCATTCTATATCATGGCTTATTCTTTCATTTGTATCTTTGGTTACAGCGATGTTGGTGGCCATAAACTGACATTTTATAAACCGTGTTGTCTTCTTTACTTAGGCTTAAAATATGACAGAGAGTGGCTTCTTCAAGGATCAGGTGGTGAAATTTTGACTCAAAAAAAGGTAACTGAATCATTCCTGCTTTCTGTGTGTTCAACCTTATGGATAACACCTCAATGCTGTCCCAAAAGCTGAAAGCAAAAATTTGAAGCAAATTGAGGGCGCGATTTGTAAATACCCACTACTTTGTTCATTTTGTTATTGAGATTTCTTGAGCTCTCCAGTAAAACAAATAGTATGGTTACAGAAGGGGAAGACAGATTATGCATCCCAGACATGAACAGAGCAAACTTGAATGGAAGAACTTTTTTACATTTTAGATATTTTGTTCGAAGTTAGTTGGCGAACCTGCCTGTCAGGATTTCTTTTTAGCGTCAGTTGAGTTCCATATTCTTCAGGTACCAGAGTTGGCCTCTATCCGCACATTGATCAACCTGGAACTTGGGAAGCTCTTCGTAGAGTCACCTAAACGAAAGGATAAATTGCAGATTTCTCTTCTGGAGAATCTGACTCATCTAACTGCAGAAGTAGATGTGTATGGCCAAAGGTAAGAACCGTACCAGTTTTTACAACTATTTGATCAACTTCCTTTCCATTCACCATTTGGTGTTGGGTTTATTCGATGTTGCCTTTTTATTTGGAGACGGTCTTGAGTTTTTCACTTATCTCCAGACTTAGAATAATCCTGGAATTTGCTTCAGGTACGAGGTAGAAAGTTATGATGAGAATGTAAACACATGGTTCAGCGAAGCTATTGGACGCCATTGTACCTTTATGAGATGTTCAAGCTCCAAGAAAAGTCTCTGCACATCTACTGGCCAGAACGGTCGTCTATGCAGGGATACTCGAAGCAAACTTAGTTTTGTCAACGAAGGACAATTGCTGCTAATATCTGAAGAGAGCGTCTCTGACCTCAACAGTCGGCTTAGTTCAAGTATGCAATTTTCTTTCCCCGTTCCCTTCTTATTGCAAAATGACGAAAAAGGGCTCTAATTGTTCATCGAAATCATTTAATAACCTGCAATTTTGACTGCCTCAGATAATGTATAGTCTTATTTGCACAGCATTTTCTTGGGATAACGTGATGTAAACATTTTGCAGGCAATGGAAATGGTAAGCAGCACGTTCTTGTTGATGCAATGAGATTTCGCCCCAACATTGTTATCTCTGGGTCGACGCCATACAGAGAGGACAACTGGAAGAGGCTTCACATTGGAGATGCCTATTTTACTGTAAGTGTTCTTTTCCTTTCAGTATCCATCGACAGAAGGGCTTTTTTGTGCACACAATTGAACTTCCTTGTTATAACTTCAGAGTGACCATGTTCATTCTTTTAACAAAATCCTGAAGGCTAGCTATTTTGACATATTACGCCTGTTCACCAAACGTTGCTGAACCACTCCTTCCGTTTGCCGGACTGTTCGTGTGCAGTCCATGGGAGGATGCAACCGTTGCCAGATGATCAACCTACACCAGAACGCGGGGCAGGTGATCAAGTCGAAGGAACCGCTGGCTACATTGGCCTCCTACCGTCGAGAAAAGGTGAGCTGCCTGCCTGCCTGTTGAGCGAGCCGGCACTTGCGTTTTTCGCCGTGTAACTTTTTATGCTGTTCATATGTTTCCAGGGCAAGATTTTGTTTGGTGTCCTGTTGAACTACGAAGACGGTTCGAGTGGAGAAGAGACCGTCGCAGAGAGATGGCTCCAAGTAGGGCAAGAAGTGCACACTTCGACAGAGTGATTTCGTGTGCAGATACAGAGCCAGCACCCACATCAGAAAAGGTGCTTGGCAATGAGTTGCTTAGGACAACACACACCCAGTGCGTGTAACAATTTTTAAATGCTTGTGTAATATTTTTGTATACATAGACAGGAAAAATAACTTGAAACATGTGAAAAATGCATAGTTGTAAACGGTTCAGATGCCATAGTTACTCAGAACTGATGTTCCTATGAACATGACATTTGTATGACAACATGCCAGTTTTGTATTTGTAATCACGGAACACAGCCCAGCATTTTTAAAACCGAGGGACATGATGATTCATGAGCTCATGATGATTCCAGAGCTGAATTTGGTAACAACTACTGAGACATGAACTCATGGTAATTCCATAACTGAAGTTGGTATAACAACTGTTCAGGACAAGGCAAAAAGGGGACACTGAGACATCTCAGTGTGCTTGCTGTAAGGTGTAACGTCAGCTCACTCACTGCACTGTGTATGCAGCAGAAAGGGTATTACATACAGACAGGACAGCTAAGTAACATTTCTTACATCTTATAAGCATCTACCAGAAGTTGATGATATTCATAGCAGCAGTATAACACCTCTACCGTTTGTATGTAACATTGCATCACGGTGAAGGCGGCGAAAGTTTGGTGACAGGTATATGGTGGAGTGACAAAAAAAGATATAGCATTCAGGCACGCAGTTTCAAAAGTTGAGGACTGATTATATTCAGCTTTCTCCACCATCAGGTCTCCTCCTCTACAAGAAACAAGTCTCCTCTGATAAGTTTCCTGTGTTAGAACCATGATGTTAGCACCAGATCAGTGAAATGCGCAATGGGTTGGTGGCAAGTAGTTTGATGCATGGCAAAAGAGCTGAAAAAGCAAAAACAGAAGGCCAAAATTGCGTTCATGTATAGAAAGGAACAAACCTCGGAGCGATAGGCTGCTCATCCGACAAAACCCTCAACAGCCTCTCCTCGAACGGTGTCGCATGCCAGCTGACCTTTTGATCCTAACACCAGCGACATCTTAGAATGGTTAGCTCATGTTAACCATAAGTTTGGGTATGCATTACTAGACAAACCATAAACCATCAGCACATACCTCCTTGTACTTGGTGGTCGTGTTTGGAATGCCATTGCCATCCCATGCCTTGGGAAACCTTGGAGTAGGGTTCTCGACATCTGCGTCCATCCCAGAAGCTGCCGTGAAGACGGGGCTCTCCGTGAAAAGTGTGTTCTCATCGCGCGGTTGGTCGGAAGCAGATGAAGTGACAACACCTTGATTCTCATTGTCTCTGGATGAAGGTTTTAGCCAGTGGGTCAGACTCATTGCAGCACGCTTTTCATCTGAATTTGATTTTGATAGAGCTCCACCATCCAATAGATCCAGGCTTCTGGTTTGGCACTTCGACTCCTCCGAAGGGGGTGATCCTTTTTCTTGGTATGAAGCATTCTCACTGGGAAAACTGAATGGCAGAGATTTTGAGAATCCCACCTTAGCGACTGAATTTGAAGAGGTCTGCTGCAGTTTCTTGATATGATCTGCTCCCAAATTTGCACGTTTTGGAGAACTGGAGGGCAGCATTGGTGAAGAATCGTCTGACGGTTCCACTTGCTGAAGCTTGTTCTCAATGGGTCTCAAGACAGGATAGACAAATTGTTTGCGGGTGCGCACACGCTTCCTAGACATAGTAGACCCTGTGTGTGAAGCATACATTGTTCCAGGGGTCTGCATATCATCTCTGAGAACCAAAGGTGTCGGGAAGGGTGAACCATTGCAGTCAGAGAACCTATTTTGCATGCTCCAGAATGGGGACTTATCACGGAGAACTGATCGAGGAACAGAATCAAGTGATTTATCTTGTGAAACTTCAAGTTTAGTCATCAAATCCTCCTCGCATTTGAAGCTGAAAGGTTGGCATAGACATCAATTATATAATATCATCAAACCATGTTAAAGAAAGTCCAAACACATAGGAAAAGTGGGTCAGTTATTACCATTCAGATGAATTAAGTCCGGATACTGATGTTCCTCCCATTGCAAGTGCATTGATGGACATGTCATCAGACTGCATATCCAAAAAGAAGGCATCAGAGATATGAAACTAATAAAAAAATTATTCCATAGATACTGTCCCCACCTCATTAGCGGATTCAGAATTACTTTCGTATGACACATTCCGAAGTTCAGCCGGGGTTTGCGATATTGTGCCATACAACTGGAGGTGAGCTGCCTGGGTGGATTTAAGAGCCACATGAAAATTTCAAATTAGGATAGAATATAAAAACGCCTCAGTTCTTGGAATATTTTACATACTCCCAAGCTCTGAAAACAAAGTCAGGTACTGCCAGAACGTAAAAAGTAAACAAATGCAGAAGATAAAAATATAAGAGATCATAACAGACTGTACATTTTGGTCAATAATACCAGCACCAGTGAGCTTTCCCAATAAGATAGGACTAGGAACGATGAAAAATTCTGGACTAAGCCCATATGTTCCAATGCTTAAAATAGAATTATTATCAGCAGGTGCAATGAGTAAAGCTCATGAACTCTTGAAAACATTGGATTTACTTATATAGCTACAAGACAATTAAAATGTAATTTTTACCGATATACTTTATGAAAATGCAAATGAAGCTGTGGGTATATTAGCTATCCCAGCCGCACATTTGCTTTCATGCAGTCAAAAAGGAACACAGGAAGGTTCTATCTTTTTTACCAGAACATATAAAAAGATGATTGACCATATACAACACCCAGTCCATGAAATTCCAGAACCATCCTTTTGTTTGGTCGTAACAAAGAACTAGCTATTTGCAGTGTGCATATGATAAAATACACTAACTAAAGCACTTGTAATGGAAAATTGTATGCCACAGGTTCACAGCTAGTAGGTACAGTGTGATATGGGTAAACCTAAACCCCTCCCTATAAATACAGGTACAATCAAATTCAATCTAAAGTGTTACCTTGTAGCAGATGGGTACCTAAAGGTAACAAATATTACAGTCAAAAAACGAAGCTAGATCCGCCGAACTACAATGGGACAGTCAAAATGGTCTTACACAAACATTCCCCACATGTGTGACTCAAAAGAGGGACATGTATTCATTCAGTTATTAGGCACTGTGTAAACTTAATCTCTCCATCTAAACTATCCACATACATTGTGCGCGTCGGGGAAATGCAGTAACACATATGCAATCACAACATCAGCCTGGAACCAGAATCTGACAGTCACTGTAACTGTAAGGAAGTGCACAACCATTCCCCACATCTGTGACCCAAAACAGGGGCAGAAGTTCACCTAGCTATCACTAGGCACTGTGTAAACTGTAATCTCTCCATCTAAACCATCCACATACATCATGCACATTGTGAAAACACAGGCGCAATCTGGAAACCTCGAGTTCTGAACCTAGAACTACAACCTGACAGACAGTAACAATAACCGCATAGCCATTCCATTCCTCACGCGTGTGACTGAAAAAGTAACAGAGATTCATTTAGCTGTGCTCCGGTAGGCATACCTCTCGCCTAAGCTCCTCGTCGGTGTCATCGCCATCTCGCAACTGCTCATTCGACCCTGTGCTCTCTGCAAAACCTGAAACAACACCACGCACACATCGAAACGAACGACGCAGGGGTCAACCACAGCACACCAATGACGAATCCATGAGGCCAAAATCGCAAATCCGACGGAGACAATCGAGGATACGAACCTTTCTCCTCGTCCGAGGCCGGGAGCGCCTCCCCTCCCCGGCCCTTGGGCACGAGCGGATCCTGCACAGACGCGAACGCACCAAAACATAAAATCATCACCGCCTGGGCTCGGAGCACGAACGAATCAAGGGGGAGAAGGAGAGGGAGAGATAGGGTTCGGTTACCCGGTGGGCGGAGGCGGGGCTGTCGTGGCCGGGGCGGCGGCGGAACCAGGAGAGGAAGCAGTCGACGAGGACGGCGTCGAAGAAGGCGACCACCGCCCTCACCAGCGCCTCCGCGCACCCGCACATCGGGGCTCCGCCGGGGGCCTAGGGTTCCGCCGCGCCGCCGCGGGATCGGGACGGGATGGGGACGGAGGCGAGTCGGCCGTTTGAAATGGGACACGAGGAGGAGAGGAGGAGGGGACCGGAGAGAGGTAGCCGTAGTGAGAGAAACTCGAAGAAGCCCGGGGCGGCGGGCCGGGCCCAGGGGGTTTCGGCCCGGTTCGTCGGCAGGGGGCTTTGTCACCGCGGCCCAGCTCTTCTGCCGTCATTACTGGGCCGTCCCGTGGTAATCTGCCTGGGCCGTAGATGCGTTCTTCTTTTTTTGCGAATAGGGCCGTAGATGCGTTCGGACAACGAACGAACGGGTCGCGGTCGCGGGCTGTGTGGTGCGATGGTTTGACCGCTGTGGTGGATTCGCCGGGTGGGAGAGAAGTCCGCCTCCAGAATGAGCGAGGAACACTGTAGACACGAGGAAAAATGGTTCCCGGACGCCGACTGTTCACCGGCCGCGGGGATTTCCTGCGGATTCCGGCGACGAACTCCGCGGAAAAAGATGTGGCTGCGAGCTGGGCTTGGCACCGCCTCTTTGACGTTGCGCCAAGGAGTAAAGAAAGAAGTTACGTGGGGATCCGCTTAAGTTACCTGTCAATTAACTCACCGCGTCCGGCCCCTTCTCCCCACCTTCCTGAACTTTCATTCGGAATAGGGCTAAATGGGTTAGATCACACGTTTCTCGTGTGTCATCACAATATTTGATTTTTATGTGCCGATCGACTAACTCGCATAAAAAGACGCGGCCGCGAGCTAGGCTTGGCACCGCCTCTTTGACATTGCACCAAGGAGAAAAGAAGTTACGTGAAGGATCCGCTCAAGTTACTTGTCAATTAACTTGCCGCCTTCTCTTCTCCCTCCCTTCCCGAGCTTTCACCTGGAAGCGGGTTAAATGGGTTAGAGCACACGTTTCGCGTGTGTCGTTGCAGTGTTTGAGTTTTATGCGCCGACCGGCTAGTTGCTCTAGTGCGTAGTGCATCGACTGGTTCGCCAAGGATTTAGTTCGGTGCGCCAAAGAGGCCTGGGGAGTTTCGGCCCGGTTCATCAGCAGGGCTTCGTCGCTGCGGCCCAGCTCTTCTGTCTCCACTAGGCCGTCCTTTGGTAATCAGCTTGGGCTGCAGATGCGTTCGGGCAACGAACGAATGGGTTGCGGTCGCGGGCTGGTATGATGCGACGTGATTTGACCGCTGTGGTGTGGATTTGGGTGGGAGGGAAGTCGGCGTCGAGAATGAGCGAGGAACACTGTTATCACGAGGAAAATAGTTCGGTGCGCCAAAGAGGCCTGGGGAGTTTCGGCCCGGTTCATCAGCAGGGCTTCGTCGCCGCGGCCCAGCTCTTCTTTCTCCACTGGGCCGTCCTTTGGTAATCAGCTTGGGCTGCAGATGCGTTCGGGCAAAGAACAAATGGGTTGCGGTCGCGGGCTGGTACAATGCGACGTGATTTGACCGCTGTGGTGTGGATTCGGGTGGGAGGGAAGTCGTCGTCGAGAATGAGCCAGGAACACTGTAGTCACGAGGAAAATTGTATCTCAGACGCCGACTATTCACCGGCCGCGGGGATTTCCTGCGGATTCCGGCGACGAACTCGCGGAAAAATATGTGATTGCGGGCTAGGCTTGGCACCGCCTCTTTGACATCGCATCGAGGAGGAAAGAAGTTACGTGGGGATATGCTCAAGTTACCCGACTCCCCTTTACCCGGAAGCAGGCTAGATGGGTTAGATCACGCATTTCTCGTGTGTCATCGCAGTGTTTGAGTTTTTGTCGCTGACCGACTAGTTGCTCTAGCGCGTAGTATGCGATTCTTTTCCGGTAAACAAAAAAACCGTTTAGGTTAGTATGCGATTTGGTGCATCGACTGGTTCGCCAAGGATTTAGTTCGGTGCGCCAAAGAGGCCTCTGCGGAGGTCTCTGAATGTTTTGGCTTGTCTTCAACAGCTTCTTTGGGCTCGCCCTGCTACCATCGAGAGTAATCATGTTGCCACATGTCTATCCCTCGATCCAATTTTCGAGGCAAAGTCTGGCTTCACTCAGAGCTAACCATGTAAAGTAGATAGTGTTTTGTGAGTGAGAGGGGGCTATGTTTTATAAACCATGGTCCAAAGACCTCACTCTAGTACTCCCATCATTTCTCTATATAAGGTCTTATATTTAGGAACAAATAGAGTATTAAATAAGGAGAAGAGGGTGAAAAACCACAAAAGAGACACTCGTCCACATAAAAGATTGAGGCCAGAGAGCAAAATCATCACTCACGGCATATGGCTAATTTGACTTCATCCTAGACGACCAAACTAGAGACGCTCATAGTTACGATGACATCGTGGTGTCCATTCACATAAGCAAATTAATATGGGCGGCTGGTATCTTTCCAGTGAACTTCCCATAACATATCGCAGAAAAATAACGACTCAAAACAAGAACCTATAGTGATCAGGTGTTCGTTTCACATTCCATACCACAGAACCGAATCCTAGGCAGGAGAAAAACTCGACATGTCGTCGATGTCGACATGATCAACGCATGGGGTGCAAAATAATAAAACAAAAATAAAAATCAACAGTAACTCCGGGTGTAAGTCTGGTTGACTTTGCCCATTCTGTTCAGAGTTCAGCCGGGCTTTGGCGTTTTTGGCAGGTTTGAAAAAATAACAACCAGCAGAGGCAATAATTCCTGGGGACCTTTGGATTGGATGGTTGATATACGCGGCAACCGTGGCAGCATGCCGTTGAAAAACACGGCTGCTGGTAACTACTTGCCGTACACGAGACGGCGTACGTACACACATGTGATGATAATCAAGGGTCAGCTTAATTATCAGTTAAAAAGTCGGCACCGTCTTTGATTAGCACGAAGATGACCGCAAACAGTACTCGTACTATGGTATACTTGATATTCAAATTAAACACCATGCATTGACTTTAACCTCTACCACACTTAGTTGCTAGCTCCACTTGCACGCGACACACAAAAGCTGGCAAGACAAGTACACACATGTTCCTTCCTCGGCTGGCATAGCTCATGGAGTTAGCTAGTCTCATCGATGGCGATGGCCATGAATAGTAGATAGATAGACCCGGCCGCATTTTATATTTTCCATGCGCTTTGCTACCGTATATAGCGTGTGTCCAGTGGAAACACCGAATATGTTTGACGTACGTGCATGCATGCCAAAGTAAGCAACTGCTCGCCAACGATTTAATAGGGCAGAAACCTGGCTAAAAACAAGCAGGTTGTCCAGACGAAGCCACTTCATTCAGTCGTTTGCATGCTAATTTAGCTTAGAAAAATCCGTACGTTCCAGTGGTTGAGCTTTGTCAAACTCTTGGAACGGTCTCAATGACTAGAGGCTAAATATATACAATTCAGACCTCTTGCTTGATTGCGTGCGTACTACTAGCATGCGCCTTGGAATTCAAACTGTCATTTGCTCGGCCGACAGGTGTACGTACATGCCGACCGTTTTCAGCAACGCCAATTCAGCGGCAAAGCTCCTCACGGTAAGGTTCCCATCGTAACCACTGATCCACATTCTCGAATGTTTTTATGTCCATCTCAAAAATAATACTAATTTGTTATGTCTCCCAGCCGTTGCATCTGAGCTAGGTACACCCAGCTAATTGTTACACATTTTAACTCTCGCAAAAAAAATTACTAAGAAAATTTGCATAGAAACAATAAGCTAGCAATGAGTTGATGCCCGCCTTCAGGTTTTCCTAATGTTTCGGATGCTGCACTAGGATAGCAACCAACTCATAGATAAGAACATATTCTGGAAATAATTTGACATTTTTTGTTATAAAAACCAATATCATTATGGTTTTTGTGGACCAACTTCGAGCACTAACACCTACAAAAATATGTGCACGTAATATTCATGGGACCCCCCCCCTGAAGTTAATGCCAAACATGTGCCAGTCTCCACCTCATATATATAACTAGACCATAGAGGCGCACATTGCAGCGCCCGTCCTTAAACCCTCAAAATTAGATAGGCACAAGATTATGTGCATGCAAGAAACCTCCTAATTCTACAATAACAAACTGCAAAACACGAAACCAATGAAGAATCAATCTTTGACAGCAAGAAGTGAGGAGCACAAATATTCACTCCGAAAAGGCATAATGTAGCTATCTAACAACAAAATGGAGCAGACAGAATTGACGGAATGGACATCTACTAGATTGATCACAACTTTATTTTTCAGGTTTTATGTGCTTCCAAAGCTTTGAGTTTTGATAATGACGGAAACGGTAATATTCCTACTTGAGATGGCAAAATATGAGTTATGTGTGTCCACAAACTGATTACATCAATAGATAATAATAAGATAAGATTTAAAGTGAAAAGGTTTTGCTGGTCTAGCTGAGTATATAATCACAAGCACTTGTCCCATAACCTGAAAACGCCAACATATTAAGATGAGAGCGCCAAACCACTTGTTTCTTTGTAATATTTTTTCTAACAGCAGAAAAGAATGCCAAATGAGTATCTGAAAATGAATAATTATAACTCCATCTGTTGAAGGTGTCAAATGAATAATTGAGACTCCATCTGTTGAGTACTAAATATCTGAATTTGTTTGTTTCACATAATAAGAAGTGTTGAAACCCCCCTTTATCTAGTTGTACCAAGAGTATGACATACACAACTTTCAAAACCACAAACACTACCAAATTGCTCTGTCACCCACCGCAAACTCCTCCTCGCCGCGACACAACACCTTCACCACTACCTTCCCATCACCCAGTGACACATCCCCTCCCTGAAGCCATCCGCCGCCGCTACCGGCAACCCGCCAATTGATAGGATACCACCGACCGCCCACCTCATCTGTCAAAACGGTGGTACTCTGCTGCTAGGGTTGAGGAGGAGATCTAAGCGCCATTGGGAAAGGTTGCGGCGGTGTCTGAGGCTTCTAGGGTTCACCTCTAAAGTCGCCAGAAAACATTGAGGAGTTTCCAAGATTGCACCCAACATTTATCATGAACCGGCTAAAAACAGGAGGCAAACAGGACATGGACGCATTGGACGCATTGACACTACCAAAGAAAGTACCACGAGGAAGAGAGCCAAGTTTCATCTTCACTATTATGCTACCACCGCCCCAACAACCGATTCAATGGTGATGATGACATGTACCTAGGGTAGGGTAATGGGCCTGACCTAGACAACCTTCCCAAGGACACTGCCCTACAGTCAAAGGCATTCAAAGTACAGCAACGTCTACTGACTGAAATCACCTCAGAGTACAACCCACTCGACCAACAATTCCACTCGGATAACCCAATTCCATTCGACCATACCAGAAACCACTCGGAGTACAGAAGATCTAAAGTCATTCAGGATGGCAACAGTCAGGCGTTCACTCCGTAGTCTTAATGATCATTTATATGTCTTTATTATAGGCGTTATCGGTAACGTCTCACCTTAATGTACATTGAACCCCTTGTAACGTGGGCTGGCTGGGGTCCTGGCGCACTCTATATAAGCCACCCCCCTCCGCTGGCACAAGGGTTCGCACCCCCTGTAACTTCACGCATAATCCAATCGACTAGGCCTCCGGGCACCGAGACGTAGGGCTGTTACTTTCTCCGCGAAGGGCCTGAACTCGTAAATCTTGCGTGCACAACCTCATCGTAGCTAGGATCTTGCCTCCTCCTACGTACCCCCTATTCTACTGTCATACTTACTCCCATGATAGTTGGCACCCACCGTGGGGCAGGTGTCTTAGCGATTTTCCGGTGAGGTTGCGATTTTTCCGATTCCTATCATCATGGTTTCTGGCGGCGGTTTGGCTGAGGGCCGCGAGATCCGTCTCGGCGCGCTCGTTTTCATCGCCGACGACTCCGCCTGGCTCCAGGAGGCTCCCCTCGACGTCGAGACGCTCCTCGTCCGCGGGGCGACGCACTTTCGCACATGTGTTCGCGGCGTCCTTCTGCGGCAGCCGTCGACCCAGTATCGGTTGGCTCCCGTAGCATCTTCGCTCCCCGCTACCCGCTGTCGCAAGCGATTCGGTCGGTCGCGGCTTCAGCGGTGGGTGAAACATGCGGTGGCCCGTCAGTCGGACACCCCTCAAGTCGCGACAATCGAGCCCGACGAATCTCTCTACGGCCTATTCGATCTGTCGACTGGCTCCGTCGAGACCCTGTCCGAGTGCGACAACAGCGACCCCGCGGCTGAAGTCCTGATGGTCGACACGCCATGCAGCCCTCCTGGTTTCCGTCGTGGCGGCGGCGGCGGTGATGGCGACCCGTCGCTCAGTCACGAGGAATATCGCCCCGAAGCCCTCACGTCGCAGCGGAGGGAGGAGCTGCACTGTCGCAACGTGGAGGCGCTCCACACTCCCATCATTGGAGAAACCTCTGAGGCTTCGGCCTTGGAGGCGGCGCGCCTGGCCACTTTGGCTAAGCGCGCGCGACTAGAGAACCTTCAGCATTCACTCGACGAGCGCGCCCGTCAGCACATATATCGACGACGACGACCGTTATTTCCGTCTGAGCCCCAGGTATATCGCTCTCCGATTCTGAATCTTACAGCTGCAGCCCGTATAGCAGAGTTGATCCAGCCGTCCCAATCAGAGGCTGGAAGAGGTTTGATGCAGATCCGGGCGCTGCTCCGAGCAGCAGGAGAGCAAAACACTGCCGTTTCTCAGTCTCACAACAGGATCCATAGCAGATCTGTGGTGGCTGACACAGTCCAGTCGACTCACAGCCCAAGATCGCTTCCGCGGCGTGAGGGACGTGGGCATCACCAAGAGCAGTATTTGGGTCGGAACCACAAGCAGTATGATCATCGACTCGGCCGTGATGACCGCCGTCGAGTGCCTACACCCCCTCCGAGGGGCGGATCATATGTGCCCCAGCAATATGACGACAGGCGCCCATACAACAATGAGCGGAGGGTCCCAGTCGACCCAAGAGAGCCAGGGTTTGATGCGAGGTCAATCCTCGTTCAAGGTCTGGTCGACAGGAACAAAGCACACAGAGAAGGACGCGACAGAGACTGTCCGACTGGCAGCAGAGTTCATGTCTCCGGACCTGAGGTTTCAGCAGAGCCATCAGAGCTGCTGAGATTCCTCCCAACTTCAGGTTGGCGACGGGAGTGAGCAAGTTCATCGGTGAGTCGAAGCCTGACACTTGGCTGGAAGATTACCGAGTGGCTGTGCAGATTGGTGGCGGCAATGACGACGTAGCCATGAAGCATGTCCCCTTGATGTTGGAGGGCTCGACCAGAGCTTGGTTGAATCAATTGGCTCCTGGCAGTATATTCAGTTGGGAAGAGTTGGCCCAAGTGTTTGTCAGGACATTTGAGGGCACTTGCAAACGACCCGCAGGGCTGACTGAGTTGCAACATTGTGTGCAGAAACCGAATGAAACTCTGAGGGATTATATCCAGAGGTGGACCACTTTGCATCACACACACTGGAAAATGTATCCCAGCACCAAGCTGTTTGTGCCTTCAAGGAAGGCGTTCGGTACAAAGAGCTTAACTTGAAATTCGGCCGGACAGGAGATATGACTCTGGCCCGAATGATGGAAATAGCCACTCGGTACGCTAACGGTGAGGAAGAAGATCGACTCCGAAGTGGCAAGAGCAAACCAGTCGCCCAGGACACCGAAGGAGGTCGGAAGCAGAAACGCAAGGCTGAACCCGCAGGCCCAGGTGAAGCTATAGTTGTGACCCAAGGAAAGTTCAAGGGGAAGCCAAAGGGACCCTGGATCCCTAAGAAAGTAAAAGATCAAGTAGGAAATGATGTGTTGGATTTGCCATGTCATATACACACCAAGAAAGATGAAGAGGGTAATCTGATTTATCCCAAGCATACCACTCGACAATGTCGACTCCTTATCTAGCAGTTCCGAGAGAAACAACCCAGTGAGAAAGAGAAAGAGTCTGATAAGGATGAGGATAAAGAAGAGGACGATGGTTACCCTCAAGTCAATGCCACTTTGGTGATTTTTGCTGACGTTGAGAGCAAAAGTCGACTGAAAGTTATCAACAGAGAAGTGAACATGGTTGCTCCGGCAACGCCAACATATTTGAAGTGGTCGAAGACTCCCATCATATTCGACTAGTCCGACCATCCGGCGCACGTTGCTACCCCAGGGCGGCAAGCGTTGGTGGTCGACCCAGTCGTTGGGGGTGCCCGACTGACCAAGGTTTTGATGGATGGTGGCAGCGGCCTGAATATTTTGTATGCTGAGATTCTACGGGAGATGGGCATTCCGATGTCCAAGCTCAGCGAAAGCAATATGCTGTTCCATGGGGTCATCCCTAGGCAGAAAGCCAATTCACTCAGCCAGATCACTCTTGACATGGTTTTCGGTGATTCGACGAATTACGGTAAGGAAAAGTTGCCATTTGAAGTTGTGGATTTTCACAGTGCCTATCATGCTATTTTGGGTAGGCCCGCATATGCCCGTTTCATGGCTTGACCATTTACGTGTACCTTAAGCTGAAGATGCATGGACCCAATGGCGTGATCACAGTCACTGGTAATCGGCAGAGAGCAGAAGAGTGCCTCCAGAAGGGCTCGAAAATTGCTGATGAGCAGATGGCAGCGGTGGAAATGCAAGAGTATCAGAAAAATGCAGATCTGAGTGATTTGTTGCGTTCTAAGAAGCCTGCTTCAGAGTCTGCATTTCAGTCGTCCGGTGAAACAAAGCCAGTTCACATTCACCCGACCGACCCCAATGCTGCTCCGACTCATATTTCAACAGCACTCGACAGCAAATAGGAAGAAGCGCTCGTCTAGTTCCTCCATGAGAACTGGGACATCTTCGCATGGAAACCTTCTGAGATACCAGGTGTACCCAGGGGACTGGCTGAGCACCGTTTGCGAGTCGACCCAAAAGCAAAACCTGTCAAAGAGCATCTCCGACGGTCCGTCGTGGAGAAAAGGAAGGCAATTGGCGAGGAGGTGGCTCGGCTTCTGGCAGCCGAGTTCATCCGAGAGATTTACCACTCCGAGTGGCTCGCCAACGTTGTCATGGTTCCAAAGAAAGATGATTCACTCCGTATGTGTATCGACTTCAAGCATATCAATCGGGCCTGCCCGAAAGGTCACTTCCCTCTCTCCCGCATCGACCAGATTGTCGACTCAACCGCGGGATGTGAACGATTGTCCTTTCTGGATGCATATTCCGGGTACCATCAGATCCGACTGTATGGACCCGACGAAATAAAAACTGCTTTCATCACCCCATTCGGGTGCTTTTGCTATGTTACCATGTCCTTTGGCCTCAAAAATGCTGGTGCCACATTCATGCGCATGATTCAGAAGTGCCTGCTCACTCGTCAGTCGGAATGTGGAAGCATACATGGATGACATCGTGGTTAAGTCGCGTAAAGGTTTTGACCTACTGATTGACCTTGCTGAAACCTTTGCCAGCCTGAGGATATATGATATCAAGCTCAATCCGTCAAAGTGTACATTCGGAGTCCTAGGTGGAAAGTTACTCGGTTTCCTCGTTTCCGAACGAGGGATCGATGCAAACCTAGAGAAAGTTGGTGCAATCCTCCGAATGAAACGCCCTGTGCGTGTGCATGACGTTCAAAAACTTACTGGTTATTTGGCCACTTTGAGTCGATTCATCTCTCATCTCGGTGAAAAGGCATTGCCTCTTTACCGACTGATGAAGAAATCTGACAAGTTTGAGTGGACTCCCGAAGCTGACGCAGCGTTTGGAGAGCTCAAAGCCCTGCTTTCCACCCAGCCGGTGCTCGCTGCCCCAATCAGCAAAGAGCCTTTACTGCTTTATATTGCAGCCACTGGATAAGTTGTCAGTACAGTACTCACGGTCGAGCGGGAAGAAGAAGGTAAAGCCTACAAGGTTCAGCGCCCAGTGTACTATATTTCTGAAGTCTTGACTCCATCCAAGCAGAGATATCCACATTATCAGAAGCTTGTTTATGGAATATACTTGACCACGAAGAAGGCTGCACATTACTTCTCAGATCATTCAATTACAGTCGTCAGTGACGGTCCATTATCAAAAATTCTGAACAACAGAGATGCAATTGGTCGAGTGGCAAAATGGGCGATTGAACTTCTTCCGTTGGATATCAAGTTTGAGGCAAAGAAAGCAATCAAGTCCCAGGCAATAGAAGATTTCCTCGTCGAGTGGGTTGAGCAACAACAGCCGACTCAGATTCACTTGGAACATTGGACTATGTTCTTTGATGGGTCCAAGATGCTGAATGGTTCTGGTGCTGGGGTGGTCTTAGTATCCCCACGGGGCGACAAACTCAGTTATGTTCTCCAAATTCACTTTGATTCCTCCAACAATGAAGCTGAATACGAAGCACTTCTGTATGTTGTGCATGGCCATTTCACTCGGCGTCCGTCCCCTAATGGTTTACGGCAACTCAGATTTAGTGGTCAATCAAGTGATGAAGGAGTGGGACATCAGGAGCCCAGCTATGACCGGCTATTGCAATGCAGCGAGAAAGTTGGAAAAGAAGTTTGAAGGGTTAGAGCTCCACCACATACCCCGACTGAAGAATCAAGCAGCTGATGATTTGGCAAAGATAGGTTCCAAGCGAGAGCCCATCCCCAGCAATGTGTTCTTGGAACATCTCCACACATCGTCAGTTCAAGAGGATCCTTTCACAGAAGAGCCCCCGCAACCAAAAAGTTCTACCGATCCAACTGAAGTCGAGATCCCAGCCGTGGTTGACCTGATCATGGAGGTTTTGGTCGTCATCCCCGATTGGACGGTGCCATATATTGCATATCTGCTCAGGAAAGAACTTCCAGAAGATGAAGATGAGGCCCGTCAGATTGTTCGTCGATCCAAAGCCTTCACCGTGATAGGTGGACAGCTTTATAGAGAGAGTGTTACTGGAGTTGCTCAGCGATGCATCATGCCTGAAGAAGGTCGATGATCCTCAATGATATCCACTCGGGGACCTGTGGTCACCATGCGTCCTCTCGGACCATTGTGGCCAAAGCATACCGAGCGGGATCCTATTGGCTGCGAGCAAATGAAATGGCAAAAGACATAGTCGACAAGTGTGAAGGCTGTCAGTTCTACTCCAACATGTCCCATGCTACCTCTTGAGCACTGCGTTGGTTTTCCCTTGAAGAGGAAAGGGTGATGCAATAAAGCAGCATAAGTATTTCCCTCAGTTTTTGAGAACCAAGCTATCAATCCAGTAGGAGGCCACGCACGAGTCCCTCGCACCTGCACAAACAAATAAAATCCTCGCAACCAAAGCAATAAAGGGGTTATCAATCCCTTCACGGTCACTTACGAAAGTGAGATCTGATAGATATGATAAGATAATATTTTTGGTATTTTTATGATAAAGATGCAAAGTAAAATAAAAGGCAATAAAAATAACTAAGTGTTGGAAGATTAATATGATGGAAAATAGACCCGGGGGGCATAGGTTTCACTAGTGGCTTCTCTCAAGAGCATAAGTATTACGGTGGGTAAACAAATTACTGTTGAGCAATTGACATAATTGAGCATAGTTATGAGAATATCTAGGTATGATCATGTATATAGGCATCACGTCCGAGACAAGTAGACCGACTCCTGCCTGCATCTACTACTATTACTCCACACATCGACCGCTATATAGCATGCATCTAGAGTATTAAGTTCAAAAGAACAGAGTAACGCTTTAAGTAAGATGACATGATGCAGAGGGATAAACTCATGCAATATGATATAAACCCCATCTTGTTATCCTCGATGGCAACAATACAATATGTGCCTTGCTGCCCCTACTGTCACTAGGAAAGGACACCGCAATATTGAACCCAAAGCTAAGCACTTCTCCCATTGCAAGAAAGATCAATCTACTAGGCCAAACCAAACTGATAATTCGAAGAGACTTGCAAAGATAACCAATCATACATAAAAGAATTCAGAGCAGATTCAAATATTGTTCATAGATAAACTTGATCATAAACCCACAATTCATCGGTCTCAACAAGCACACCACAAAAGAAGATTACATCAAATAGATCTCCACGAGAGAGGGGGAGAACATTGTATTGAGATCCAAAAAGAGAGAAGAAGACATCTAGCTAATAACTATGGACCCGAAGGTCTGAGGTAAACTACTCACACATCATCGGAGAGGCTATGGTGTTGATGTAGAAGCCCTCCGTGATCGATGCCCCCTCCGGCGGAGCTCCGGAAAAGGCCCCAAGATGGGATCTCACGGGTACAGAAGGTTGCGGCGGTGGAATTAGGTTTTTGGCTCCGTATCTGGTAGTTTGGGGGTACGTAGGTATATATAGGAGGAAGAAGTACGTCGGTGGAGCAACGTGGGCCCCACAAGGGTGGAGGGCGCGCCGGGGGGGGGGGGGTAGGCGTGCCCCCTACCTCGTGCCTTCCTGGTTGCTTTCTTGACATAGGGTCCAAGTCCTCTGGATCACGTTCGTTCCAAAAATCACGTTCCCGAAGGTTTCATTCCGTTTGGACTCCGTTTGATATTCTTTTTCTGTGAAAGTCTGAAATAGGCAAAAAACAGCAATTCTGGGCTGGGCCTCCGGTTAGTAGGTTAGTCCCAAAAATAATATAAAAGTGTATAATAAAGCCCAATAATGTCCAAAACAGAATATAATATAGCATGGAACAATCAAAAATTATAGATACGTTGGAGACGTATCAAGCATCCCCAGGCTTAATTCCTGCTCGTCCTCGAGTAGGTAAATGACAAAAACAGAATTTTTGATGTGGAATGCTACTTAGCATAATCTCAATGTAATTCTTCTTATTGTGGCACGAATGTTCAGATTTAATACGATTCAAGATAAAAGTTTAATGTTGACATAAAAACAATAATACTTCAAGCATGCTAACCAAGCAATTATGTCTTATCAAAATAACATAGCCAAAGCAAGTTATCCCTACAAAATCATATAGTCTGGCTATGCTCCATCTTCCCCACACAAAATATTTATATCATGTACAACCCCGGTTTTAGCCAAGCTATTGGTTCATACTTTTTAATGCGCTTCAGCCTTTTCAACTCTTACGCAATACATGAGCGCAAGCCATGGATATAGCACTATGGTGGAATAAGGTATAATGGTAGGGGTTATGTGGGAAGACAAAAAAGGAGAAAGTCTCACATCAACGAGGCTAATCAACGGGCTATGGAGATGCCCATCAATTGATGTCAATGCAAGGAGTAGGGATTGCCATGCAACGGATGCACTAGAGCTACAAGTGTATGAAAGCTCAAACAAAATAAACTAAGTGGGTGTGCATCCAACTTGCTTGCTCACGAAGACCTCGGGCATTTTGAGGAAGCCCATCATTGGAATATACAAGCCAAGTTCTATAATGAAATTTCCCACTAGTATATGAAAGCGACAAAATGAGAGACTCTCTATCATGAAGATCACGGTGCTACTTTGAAGCACAAGTGTGGTAAAGGATAGTAACATTGTCCCTTCTCTCTTTTTCTCTCATCATTTGTTTATTTGGGCATTTTCTCTTTTTTTAGTCCGGAGTCTCATCCTGACTTGTGGGGGAATCATAGTCTCCATCATCCTTTCCTCACTTGGGACAATGCTCTAATAATGATGATCATCACACTTTTATTTACTTACAACTCATGAATTACAACTCAATACTTAGAACAAAATATGACTCTATGTGAATGCCTCCGGCGGTGTACCGGGATATGCAATGAATCAAGAGCGACATGTATGAAAGAATTATGAATGGTGGCTTTGCCACAAATACAATGTCAACTACATGATCATGCAAGTCAATATGACAATGATGGAGTGTGTCATGATAAACGAAACATGGAAAGTTGCATGGCAATATATCTCGGAATGGCTATGGAAATGCCATAATAGGTAGGTATGGTGGCTGTTTTGAGGAAGATATAAGGAGGTTTATGTGTGATAGAGCGTATCATATCACAGGGTTTGGATGCACTGGCGAAGTTTGCACCAACTCTCAAGGTGAGAAAGGGCAATGGACGGTACCGAAGAGGCTAGAAAATTGCGGAAAGGTAAGTGTGCGTATAATCCATGGACTCACATTAGTCATAAAGAACTCATATACTTATTGTAAAAATTTATTAGTCTTCGAAGCAAAGTACTACTACGCATGCTCCTAGGGGAAGGGTTGGTAGGAGTTAACCATCGCGCGATCCCGACCGCCACACAAAGGATGACAATCAATAAATACCTCATGCTCCGACCTCGTTACATAATGGTTCACCATACGTGCATGCTACGGGAATCACAAACTCCAACACAAGTATTTTTCAATTCCACAATTACTCAACTAGCACAACTATGATATTACCACCTTTATATCTCAAAACAATTATCTAGTATCAAATTTCTCATGATATTATAATTAAAGCAAATTGCCATGCTGTTTTAAGACTCTCAAAATAATATAAGTGAAGCATGAGAGATCAATAGTTTCTATAAAACAAGTCCACCACCGTGCTCTAAAAGATATAAGTGAAGCACTAGAGCAAAACTATATAGCTCAAAAGATATAAGTGAAGCACATAGAGTATTCTAACAATTTCCGAATCATGTGTGTCTCTCTCAAAAGGTGTGTACAGAAAGGATGATTGTGGTAAACTAAAAAAACAAAGACTCAAATAATACAAGACGCTCCAAGCAAAACACATATCATGTGGTGAATAAAAATATAGCTCCAAGTAAAGTTACCGATGGAAGTAGACGAAAGAGGGGATGCCTTCCGGGGCATCCCCAAGCTTTGGCTTTTAGGTGCCTTAGATTATCTTGGGGTGCCATGGGCATCCCCAAGCTTAGGCTCTTGCCACTCCTTGTTCCATAATCCATCAAATCTTTCACCCAAAACGTGAAAACTTCACAACACAAAACTTAAAGAAAATCTCGTGAGCTCCGTTAGCGAAACAAAACAAAACACCACTTCAAGGTACTGTAATGAACTCATTCTTTATTTATATTGGTGTTAAACCTATTGTATTCCAACTTCTCTATGGTTTATAAACTATTTTATTAGCCATAGATTCATCAAAATAAGCAAACAACACACGAAGAACAGAATCTGTCAAAAACAGAACAGTCTGTAGTAATCTGTAACTAACGCAAACTTCTGGAACTCCAAAAATTCAGCCAAAACAGAACGACCTATACAATTTGTTTATTGATCAGCAGCAATTGGAATCAATATTTTATCACGTTCTGGTGATTTTTAACAATTATTTTCGTGAACATAAATTTTTTGGAATTTTCAGCAAGATCAAATAACTATCATCCAAGAAGATCCTATATGTTAAACTTGGCACAAACACTAACTAAAACATAAAAACACATCTAACCAGAGGCTAGATCAAATATTTATTCCTAAACAGAACCAAAAAGCAAAAAACTAAAAATAAAATTGGGTTGCCTCCCAACAAGCGCTATCCTTTAACGCCCCTAGCTAGGCATAAAAGCAAGGATAGATCTAGGTATTGCCATAATAATAGGATAGATCATTAAAATTCATTTCATATTCTCTACGTTCAGCAGCGAGTTTTCTTTGAGGCAAGCAAAAGTAATCAAAAGGGCTAAATTTAATTGGAAAAAAGTCCTCAAGATCAACTTTAGGAGGTATAGGTTCCTCCTTCGGCCCTTCGTATTGCACAACCAATTCATCATTATAAGCATTCTTTTGACAGAACTTTGTGAGCCTATACTCGAGAGAATATCCTAGCTCATTATTTCGAATAGCAAAATCATTCTTAAGTTCAGAAATTCTGTCAACTAGAACATTGGTAGGAACCTTTTTTCTAAGGTTCTCATTAAAAGCAACATAGTCTAGAGATTGAAAATGCATTATTTCGTCTTGATCAACTAGGATAGTTTCTATGGGAGGACGGCCAACGTCCACCCTATAATGCGCAAAGGGCCTCTTTTATTACAAATCTGAACTCATGAGCCAAAAAAATAGTAGCGGCACGCTTAACAGAAGAATGCTCAATATTAGAAAATTCTAGGAGAATCCTTTGTATGCAAGGGTGCATGTGCATAAATTGCCTTTCAAGTTCAACTACAAGCATGGCAATAGCGTCCGCAAGACTACTAGTTCTATGAAGAATAGAACTGCCCATAGAAGGCAAAGCACCGGCACAAGTAAACAAATCCTGAATAACCCCTTTTCCAATAATATTACCACTACCAATTCGGAATTTTTTTGTATGCAAGATAGGGGGTTCTTCAGCAAGAGCATCAGAATTTTCCATATTATTACTATTGTCCATATCGACAATAGTTTCCCCAATTTCAGACATGACGGCAGAAAGTGCGAGGAGCAAAAAGAAAGAGGGAGGCAAACGGAAAAGAGAGGGCGAATAAAACGGCAAGGGTGAAGTGGGGGAGAGGAAAACGAGAGGCAAATGGCAAATAATGTAATGCGAGAGATAAGGGTTTGTGATGGGTGATACGTCTCCGTCGTATCGACTTTTCCAAACACTTTTGCCCTTGTTTTGGACTCTAACTTGCATGATTTGAATGGAACTAACCCAGACTGACGCTGTTTTCAGCAGAATTGCCATGGTGTTATTTATGTGCAGAAACAAAAGTTCTCGGAATGACCTGAAACTCCACCGAACATATTTTTGGAAAATATTAAAAATATTGGCGAAAGAATCAAGGCCAGGGGGCCCACCACCTGTCCATGAGGGTGGGGGCGCGCCTGCCCCCCTGGGCGCGGGCAGGCGCACCCCCTGCCTCGTGGGCCCCCTGTTGCTCCACCAACCTCAACTCCAACTACATATATTCGTGTTCGGGGAGAAAAAAATCAGAGAGAAAGATTCATTGCGTTTTACGATACGGAGCCGCCGCCAAGCCCTAAACTCTCTCGGGAGGGCTGATCTGGAGTCCGTTCGGGGCTCCGGAGAGGGGAATCCGTCGCCATCGTCATCATCAACCATCCTCCATCACCAATTTCATGATGCTCACCGCCGTGCGTGAGTAATTCCATCGTAGGCTTGCTGGACGGTGATGGGTTGGATGAGATTTATCATGTAATCGAGTTAGTTTTGTTAGGGTTTGATCCCTAGTATCCACTATGTTCTGAGATTGATGTTGCTATGACTTTGCTATGCTTAATGCTTGTCACTAGGGCCCGAGTGCCATGATTTCAGATCTGAACCTATTATGTTTTCATGAATATATATGAGTTCTTGATCCTATCTTGCAAGTCTATAGTCACCTACTATGTGTTATGATCCGGCAACCCCGAAGTGACAATAATCGGCACCACTCCTGGTGATGACCGTAGTTTGAGGAGTTCATTTATTCACTATGTGTTAATGCTTTGGTCCGGTACTCTATTAAAAGGAGGCCTTAATATCCCTTAGTTTCCATTAGGACCCCGCTGCCATGGGAGGGTAGGACAAAAGATGTCATGCAAGGTCTTTTCCATAAGCACGTATGACTATATTCGGAATACATGCCTACATTAAATTGATGAATTGGAGCTAGTTCTGTGTCACCCTATGTTATAACTGTTACATGATGAACCGCATCCGGCATAATTATCCATCACCGATCCAATGCCTACTAGCTTTTCACATATTGTTCTCCGCTTATTTACTTTTCCGTTGCTACTATACAATTACTACAAAACCCAAAAATATTACTTTTGCTACCGTTACCGTTACTTCTATACTACTTTGCTACTAAATACTTTGCTGCAGATATTAAGTTATCCAGGTGTGGTTGAATTGACAACTCAACTGCTAATACTTGAGAATATTCTTTGGCTCCCCTTGTGTCGAATCAATAAATTTGGGTTGAATACTCTATCCTCGAAAACTGTTGCGATCCCCTATACTTGTGGGTTATCAAGACTATTTTCTGGCGCCGTTGCCGGGGAGCATAGCTCTATTCTTTGAGTCACTTGGGATTTATATCTGCTGGTCAGTATGAAGAACTTGAAAGACGAGAAAAAAAAAATTTATCCCTCAACTAGAGGGGAGGTAAGGAACTGCCATCTAGCTTTGCACTTGATTCACCTTCTGTTTTGAGTAAGCTTGCGACACCTAAACCTGCTTCTGCTATTAATTCTGATATGTCGCATGTTACTGATGATGCCACTTCTGCTATGCATGATACTTATGATGAAACTACTTCTATGCTTGATACTACTGTGCCACTTGGTGAATTTCTTGATGAACAACTTGCTAGGGCTAGAGAGAATGAAATTATTGAAACTGATAATATTGATGAAAGTGATGATGAAGGCTCTCCCAATAAATATGAATTGCCTGTTGTGCCTGAGGGCTATGTTATGGATGAAGAAACTGCTAGAGACTTTCTTGCTTGCAATGATAGGAATGATCTTAAGAAATTATTAGCTAAGCCGAAACAAAAAACTCTGAATGCTAGAATAAAATATGATCCTGCTTATGCTACTTCACCTATCTTTGTTACTGATAAGGATTATGAATTCTCTATTGATCCCGATATAATTACTTTGGTTGAATCTGATCCTTTCTATGGCTATGAATCTGAAACTGTTGTGGCACATCTTACTAAATTAAATGATATAGCCACCCTGTTCACTAATGATGAGAGAACTCGCTACTTTTATATCCTTAAAATATTTCCGTTCTCATTAATGGGTGATGCTAAGATATGGTTTAATTCTCTTGATCCTGGTTGTGTGCGTAGTCCCCAGGATATGATTTATTACTTCTCTCCTAAATATTTCCCCGCTCATAAGAAACAAGCTGCTTTAAGGGAAAATATATAATTTTGTGCAAATTGAAGAAGAGAGTCTCCCACAAGCTTGGGGGAGGCTTCTCCAATTACTTAATGCTTTGCCTGATCATCCTCTCAAGAAAAATGAAATACTTGATATCTTTTATAATGGACTAACTGATGCTTCCAGAGACCACCTGGATAGTTGTGCTGGTTCTGTTTTCAGGGAAAGAACACCGGATGAAGCTGAAATCCTGTTGAATAATATGTTGACCAATGAAAATAATTGGACACTTCCTGAACCAACTCCTAAGCCAACGCCGAAGAAAAGGGGTGTTCTATTTCTCAGTCCTGAAGATATGCAAGAGGCAAAGAAATCTATGAAAGAAAAAGGTATTAAAGCTGAAGATGTTAAGAATTTACCTCCTATTGAAGAAATACATGGTCTTAATTTACCGTCCATTGAAGAAATATATGGTTTTAATTCACCTCCTATTGAAGAAACACATGGTCTTGATAACCCGACACAGGTAGTAAAGGTAAATTCTCTCTATAGATATGCTAAAGCTGAAATCCCTCCTACTAAGTTTGCTAGCCAATGTTTGGATGAGTTTGATAACTTTATGGTTAAGCAAGAAGATTTTAATGCTTATTTTGGTAGACAATTAAAACAAAATGCTTATATGATTGAACACTTGGGCGATTATATGTCTAGAGTTAAAGGTGAACTTAAACTCATTAGTAAACATGCTTCTATGGTTACCACTCAAGTAGAACAAGCACTTAAAGCTCAGAATGATTTGCTCAATGAATTAAATAGTAAGAATAATGACTATGCTGTTAGAGTGGCTACTAGAACTGGTAAAATGACTCAGGAACCTTTGTATCCTGAAGGCCATCCTAAGAGAATTGAGCAAGATTCTTAGAGAAATAATATTGATGCACCTAGTCCTTCTAAAAAGAAGAAAAAGAAAAATGATAGGACTTTGCATGCTTCTAGTGAACCTGTTGTAGACACACCTGAGAATCCCAATAATATTTCTATTTCTGATGCTGAAACACAATCTGGTAATGAACATGAACCTAGTGATAATATTAATGATGATGTTCATGTTGATGCTCAACCTAGCAATGATAATGATGTAGAAATTGAACCTGCTATTGATCTTGATAACTCACAATCAAAGAATCAACGTTATGATAAGAGAGACTTTGTTGCTAGGAAACACGGTAGAGAAAGAGAACCATGGGTTCAGAAACCCATGCCTTCTCCTCCTAAACCATCCAAGAAAAAGGATAATGAGGATTTTGAGCGCTTTGCTGAAATGATTAGACCTATCTTCTTGCGTATGCGTTTGACTGATATGCTCAAAATGAATCCTTATGCTAAGTATATGAAAGATATTGTCACAAATAAGAGAAAGATACCGGAAGCTGAAATTTCCACCATGCTTGCTAATTATACTTTTAAGGGTGGAATACCAAAGAAACTTGGAGATCCAGGAGTACCAACTATACCATGCTCCATCAAAAGAAACTATGTTAAAACTGCTTTATGTGATCTTGGAGCCGGTGTTAGTCTTATGCCTCTCTCTTTATATCGTAGACTTGATTTGAATAAGTTGACACCTACTGAGATATCTTTGCAAATGGCTGATAAATCAACTGCTATACATGTCGGTATTTGTGAGGATGTGCCTGTTGTAGTCGCAAATGTTACTATTTTAACGGACTTTGCTATTCTTGATATTCCCGAGGACGATAGTATGTCTATTATTCTTGGAAGACCCTTTTTGAATACTGCAGGGGCTGTTATTGATTGCAACAAAGGCAATGTCACTTTTCATGTTAATGGTAATGAGCATACGGTACACTTTCCGAGGAAACAACCTCAAGTCCACAGTATCAGTTCTATTGGAAAAATTCCATCGATTATTTTTGGAGGTTTTGAATTTCCTCTTCGTACCGTCAAGAAGAGATATGATATTCTTATCATTGGGGATGTGCATATCCCCGTTGAGGTAACATAGTGTTATTCGAAATTTCTCCGGTTCCATGTTATTCGGAATGAGTTTGTTAACAAGACTTGATCAACCTTGTTAGTGGATTCCTTTTGATGAGCATGAGAGGGATGAAGTTAGAAGGCACAACCTTCTGTACCCTCTCTCTACTTTACTACCTGTGTCGTATCTACTTTTCCAAACACTTTTGCCCTTGTTGTGGACTCTAACTTGCATGATTTGAATGGAACTAACCCGGACTGGCGCTGTTTTCAGCAGAATTGCCATGGTGTTATTTATGTGCAGAAACAAAAGTTCTCAGAATGACCTGAAACTCCACGGAACATATTTTTGGAAAATATTAAAAATATTGGCGAAAGAATCAAGGCCAGGGGCCCACCACCTATGCATGAGGGTGGGGGGCGCGCCCTCCTGCCTCGTGGGCCCCCTGTTGCTCCACCAACCTCAACTCCAACTCCATATATTCGTGTTCGGGGAGAAAAAAAATCAGAGAGAAAGATTCATCGAGTTTTACGATACGGAGCCGCCGCCAAGCCCTAAACTCTCTCGGGAGGGCTGATCTGGAGTCCGTTCGGGGCTCCGGAGAGGGGAATCCGTCGCCATCGTCATCATCAACCATCCTCCATCACCAATTTCATGATGCTCACCGCCGTGCGTGAGTAATTCCATCGTAGGCTTGCTGGACGGTGATGGGTTGGATGAGATTTATCATGTAATCGAGTTAGTTTTGTTAGGTTTTGATCCCTAGTATCCACTATGTTCTGAGATTGATGTTGCTATGACTTTGCTATGCTTAATGCTTGTCACTAGGGCCCGAGTGCCATGATTTCAGATCTGAACCTATTATGTTTTCATGAATATATGTGAGTTCTTGATCCTATCTTGCAAGTCTATAGTCACCTACTATGTGTTATGATCCGGCAACCCCGAAGTGACAATAATCGGGACCACTCCCGGTGATGACCATAGTTTGAGGAGTTCATGTATTCACTATGTGTTAATGCTTTGGCCCGGTACTCCATTAAAAGGCGGCCTTAATATCCCTTAGTTTCCATTAGGACCCCGCTGCCACGGGATGTCATGCAAGTTCTTTTCCATAAGCACGTATGACTATATTCGGAATACATGCCTACATTACATTGATGAATCGGAGCTAGTTCTGTGTCACCCTATGTTATGACTGTTACATGATGAACCGCATCCGGCATAATTATCCATCACCGATCCAATGCCTACGAGCTTTTCACATATTGTTCTCCGCTTATTTACTTTTCCGTTGCTACTATTACAATTACTACAAAACCCAAAAATATTACTTTTGCTACCGTTACCGTTACTTCCGTACTACTTTGCTACTAAATACTTTGCTGCAGATATTAAGTTATCCAGGTGTGGTTGAATTGACAACTCAACTGCTAATACTTGAGAATATTCTTTGGCTCCCCTTGTGTCGAATCAATAAATTTGGGTTGAATACTCTACCCTCGAAAACTGTTGCGATCCCCTATACTTGTGGGTTATCAATGGGTACTTGGTATGTTGACTTTTGCGTAGACTCCCCGGCAACGGCGCCAGAAATCCTTCGTGCTACCTCTTGAGCACTGCGTTGGTTTTCCCTTGAAGAGGAAAGGGTGATGCAGTAAAGCAGCGTAAGTATTTCCCTCAGTTTTTGAGAACCAAGGTATTAATCCAGTAGGAGGGCACGCACGAGTCCCTCGCACCTGCACAAACAAATGAAATCCTCGCAACCAACGCAATAAAGGGGTTGTCAATCCGTTCACGGTCACTTACGAAAGTGAGATCTGATAGATATGATAAGATAATATTTTTGGTATTTTTATGATAAAGATGCAAAGTAAAATAAAAGTCGATAAAAATAACTAAGTGTTGAAAGATTAATATGATGGAAAATAGACCCGGGGGCCATAGGTTTCACTAGTGGCTTCCCTCAAGAGCATAAGTATTACGGTGGGTAAACAAATTACTGTTGAGCAATTGACAGAATTGAGCATAGTTATGAGAATATCTAGGTATGATCATGTATATAGGCATCACGTCCGAGACAAGTAGACCGATTCCTGCCTGCATCTACTACTATTACTCCACACATCGACCGCTATCCAGCATGCATCTAGAGTATTAAGTTCAAAAGAACAGAGTAACGCTTTAAGTAAGATGACATGATGTAGAGGGATAAACTCATGCAATATGATATAAACCCCATCTTGTTCTCCTCGATGGCAACAATACAATACGTGCCTTGCTGCCCGTACTGTCACTGGGAAAGGACACCACAAGATTGAACCCAAAGCTAAGCACTTCTCCCATTGCAAGAAAGATCAATCTACTAGGCCAAACCAAACTGATAATTCGAAGAGACTTGCAAAGATAACCAATCATACATAAAAGAATTCAGAGAAGATTCAAATATTGTTCATAGATAAACTTGATCATAAACCCATAATTCATCGGTCTCAACAAACACACCGCAAAAGAAGATTACATCGAATAGATCTCAACGAGAGAGGGGGAGAACATTGTATTGAGATCCAAAAAGAGAGAAGAAGACATCTAGCTAATAACTATGGACCCGAAGGTCTGAGGTAAACTACTCACACATCATCGGAGAGGCTATGGTGTTGATGTAGAAGCCCTCCGTGATCGATGCCCCCTCCGGTGGAGCTCAGAAAAGGCCCCAAGATGGGATCTCACAGGTACAGAAGGTCGCGGCGGTGGAATTAGGTTTTTGGCTCCGTATCTGGTAGTTTGGGGGTACGTAGGTATATATAGGAGGAAGAAGTACGTCGGTGGAGCAACATGGGCCCCACGAGGGTGGAGGGCGCACCGGGGGGGGGGGGGGGGGGGGGGTAGGCATGCCCCCCTACCTCGTGCCTTCCTGGTTGCTTTCTTGACGTAGGGTCCAAGTCCTCTGGATCACGTTCGTTCCAAAAATCACGTTCCCGAAGGTTTCATTCCGTTTGGACTTCGTTTGATATACTTTTTCTGCGAAACTCTGAAATAGGAAAAAAACAGCAATTCTGGGCTGGGCCTCCGGTTAATAGGTTAGTCCAAAAATAATATAAAAGTGTATATTAAAGCCCAATAATGTCCAAAACAGAATATAATATAGCATGGAACAATCAAAAATTATAGATACGTTGGAGACGTATCATCCCACAAGCCAGCATCAGCCTTGAAGACCATTTCACTCACCTGGCCATTTGCTGTTTGGGGATTGGATATGGTTGGACCCCTGAGGACCGGCAGGCACCCATCTGCTTGTAGCAGTCGACAAGTTCACTAAATGGATTGAAGCCAAACCCATCAAAAACCTCGACTCGACTACCGCCGTCAGCTTCATCAGAGAGTTAACGTTCAAATATGGGGTCCCGCACAGCATCATCACGGACAACGGTTCAAACTTTGATTCAGATGAGTTCAAGGCTTTCTGTGCCTCCCAAGGCACTCGGGTCGACTACGCTTCAGTCGCTCACCCGCAGTCGAATGCACAAGCAGAAAGAGCAAATGGATTGATCCTCCATGGGTTGAAACCCAGGTTGATGCGTGACCTCAAGCATGCGGCTAGAGCTTGGGTAGACGAGTTACCATCGGTGCTTTGGGGATTAAGAACAACACCAAATCGGTCGACCGGTCGGACTCCCTTCTTCATGGTCTATGGGGCTGAAGCCGTGCTGCCAAGTGATTTGCTTCACAACGCACCCCGAGTGGAACTTTTCTCAGAAGTCAAAGCAGAACAAGCTCGACAAGACGCCGTTGATCTTCTGGAACAATAAAGAGAGATGGCCCTGATCCGGTTGACCATTTATCAGCAAGACCTCTGTCGATTCCATGCCAGAAACGTGAGAGGTCGAGCATTTCAGGAAGGAGACCTTGTGCTCCGAGTGGATCAGCAACGGCCTCACAAGCTTGCTCCTGCTTGGGAAGGCCCCTTCATCGTCACCAAGGTGCTCCATAACGGAGCGTATCATCTTTACAATGTGGAACACAAGAAAGACGAGCCACGCGCTTGGAATGCGGAGCTGCTCCGCCATTTTTATACTTAAACATTCAGACTGATGAGATGTAATAAGAAGTACCTTTCAGTTTGTTTATCAAAGACACAGTTTTACAGTCTCCTAAATGATTGTTGTTACATATGCATGTGTTAAAAAAAACCCCAGTGGGTGGCTTAGCTGCGAACCCGATTCGCCTAAGTTTCAAAAACAAACTCAGAGTGACGAGCAATCCTCTCACTCGGGGGCATAGCCGCGAACCTGATTCACCTAAGTTTCAAAAACAAACTCCGAGTGACGAGCAATCCTCTCACTCGGGGGCTTAGCCGCGAACCTGATTCGCCTAAGTTTCAAAAACAAACTCCGAGTGGCGAGCAATCCTCTAACTCGGGGGCTTAGCCACGAACTTGATTCGCCTAAGTTTCAAAAACAAACACCGAGTGAGGAGCAATCCTCTCACTCGTGGGCTTAGTTGCAGTCCCGCACTCGCCTAAGTTTCAAAAATCCTACCGAGTGAATAGCAATCCTCTCACTCGGGGGCTTAGCTGCAGTCTCATACTTGCCTAAGTTTAAAATATCCTACCGAGTGAAGAGCAACCCTCTCACTCGGGGGCTTAGCTGCAGTCTCGTACTCGCCTTAGTTTAAAAAGTCCTACCGAGTGAATAGCAACCCTCTCACTCGGGGGCTTAGCTGTAGTCTCGTACTCGCCTAAGTTTAAAAAATCCTACCGAGTGAAGAGCAACCCTCTCACTCGGGGGCTTAGCTGCAGTCTCGTACTCGCCTAAGTTTAAAAAATCCTACCGAGTGAAGAGCAATCCTCTCACTCGGGGGCTTAGCTGTAGTCTCGTACTCGCCTAAGTTTAAAACACATTCCGAGTAAAGAGCAATCCTCTCGCTCGGGGACTTGGTCACACGCTCCGAGCTGCGTCATAAGTACAACGTACGCTCCATCCCGATCCGCAAGGACGATGAGGTGCAGGTCGTCTGCGACCCTCTCCTCAGAGCTGCGTCATCAGTATAACGTACGCTCCATACCGATCCGCAGGGACGGCGAGGTGCAGGTCGTCTGCGACCCTCTCCTCAGAGCTGCGCCATAAGTACAACGTACGCTCCATCCCGATCCGCAACGACGACGAGGTGCAGGTCGTCTGTAAACCTCTCCTCAAAGCTGCATCACAAGTACAAATATCTGTTCCGAGTGAAGTGATGAGTTCCACTCGGATTTAAAAGATTCGGAAGCAGTAAAGCCAAAGAAACTGTATTCAAAGAAGAACCAAGTTCAGATAAATCTTGCAAGGTTCAGAGCCGCAGATAAAAGTGCTCAGGCATTAGGCCCGAAAGAGTTTAACGGTTACAAAATCACTCGGCATTCCGAGCCAAATTTAATCAAGGTTTAAAGTTTGTTCACTCCGCGGGAGGAGGGCTGGCAGGCTCGACAAACTCGTCCAAATCGATCCCGTCCGCAATACGGGTGGCTGCTTCGATGAAGGTCTCCATGAAGGACTGGAAGTCAAGCTTCTTGGTATTGGCCACCTTGAGCGCTGCTAGTTTCTATTCCTTGGCCTCCTTGCAATGGACGCGAACTAGAGACAGAGCCACATCGGCACCACATCGGGCAGATGACTTCTTCCATTCCTGCACTTGACCAGGGATATCATTAAGTCGAGTCATCAGAGACTCGAGATCGTTCTGAAATGTCACCCTTGGCCAGAGCGCCGTGTCAATCCGTGACACCGCCACCTTCAGTCGCGCAAGGTAGACCATGGCGCTGGCAAGACGAGATTCCAGTCGGAGCACGTTCATGGCAGTTTCGTCCTTAATAGGGGAGTTGATGGGGTCCAAGTTTGTCTCAATGCGCCCAGTCTCTTCCTCGAAGTTTTGGCAGAATTCTGCACACACAGTGAAGTGGTGAGGCAACAACTATATGACGAGTCGACAAACTGCAAATCAGTTGGACAAGGAAAGGTACCTTCAAGCATAAGGAACAGCTTCTTGGCGAGTCCTCCCAGATAAACCTCCAGCTCGTCCTTCTTCCGAGTGAGATCTCCAACTTTGTCAGTCAGAGTCACCTTGTCTTTCTTCAGCTGCACGACTTCCTTGTTGGCTTCACTGATGGCAGTCTTCAGTTTGGTGTTTTCTTCTTCCAACTTGCCGACGGAAGTCAGCTTCTTGTCGGCAAGTTCGGTTTTCTCTCGCACCGTTCTCTGCGCAGTAGCAAGGTTGAGGTCCTTCTGCTCCAGCGTTGCTTCATTTTCTCTAAAGAAATAACGTTCTTCAGTCGAGCTTGGAGTTGTCTGTTTTCATTACGCACATCTGTTCGAGTGGAGTCACTCGGTTCAAAAGGCAAAAAGTAAAGCTGGCAAAGCAAACAGTCGACAAGTGGTTACCTCCCATAGCAGTTGCACTACTAGGGAAAACCCTAGTAGTAGCGCGGGTTTAATGCCCACTAGTAGCGGGGGACACCGCGCTACTAGTAAGGCGCTACATCTATTCCTTAGTAGTAGCGCGTGCGACACGCGCTACTGCTAAGACATATAGCCACAACGTTTGTTCACTCCCGCGCTACTGCTAATATAGCTAGTAGTAGCGTGTTTACTCTCTATTGCTACTAGTATTCTTTTTCTCATTTTTTAATTTTTAGTGTATTTATACGCCGTTATACAAATTTTGGTACAATACCAATTATGAGGATGTTATATCAATATGTCCATAACAGTGTGTCAAATGAAGGTGGATTAGGTTCAAGTGGAGGCAACATGTGGTGCATGTCAAAAGTATACTACTAATCCAAACTTGATCTAGTTTGGACTAGTAGTACTTTCGATGTACACCACATGTTGCCTCCACTTGAATCTAATCCGCCAAAACAAGCTATTTAATCATCATCATAGTCATTACCACCAACAGTAGCTATTTAATCATCATAGTCATAGTGTAGCACACATCATCATCTTCAAACTCATTCTAGCTAGCTAATCACCACCAACACTAGCTGCGGTAGCTATTTAATCACCACCAACACTAGCTAATAATAATCATCATAGTCATGACCACCAACACTAGCTATTTAATCATCATAACTCATTTCTAGCTAGCTAATCACTCCTGCTGCTCTCTCTTAGGTAAAATAACATAAAACATGTGTAGCAGTCCTGCTTCATCAAGTTGGAGCATGCAGATGAACCTGTCTCGTAATTGTGGGCTGCGCTTCTGATTGCTGCCCCCTAGTACGTCTTTGTGATCGTTCACAATTTTGCTCCAGTCTTTCACTATTAAGCATTCCTCGCTATTAGAAATCCTGAATGCACTAAAGTGCATTGTAGGATATCTTGGCCGCAAGCTAACAATTCTTATGCAACCTTTAGTCTCGATCCAATGAGGCACAACATTCATCGGGAGTCCCTGTTGAAGAACATCGTATAGTAACATACTTAGCAATTAAGTTTAGCTTAAAAAATAATGTATGCAAAAGATGCACTGAGGACAAATAGTAAAAATCTTACCATCTTTCCTAAATAGATGTTACCGTAGTTCAGTACGAACACTATTGGTCGCACGTTTTGAGTACTAAGATTTTTAAGTCTGGGAAAATAATTTTTCTTGACAGTATGAAGATCCTCAAGCCATGTAACATAATGACCTATCTCCCCACAGTTTAGTTTAGCCCCGGGACAGTGGACGGTCATCTCTACCAAGCGCCGGACATGTTTGCTTGAATGGAAATAAGCTGTCAATAGAAATTAGTTGTCAACTATTTTTGAATAAACAATATCGAAGACATAAATATGGTAGAGAAACTCACATAATGGTATAACTCGAGGCGTCTGCACATCGACCCAGATGTCTCTATTACCTTCAATATCATCTTCGGGACGAATATCAAAGGTGATAAACATATCAGGCTCAAATGCATAAGCCTTGCATAGTGCTTTCCAAGTTTTGCATTCAAAATAGGTGTAGGTGTCTGCATTGTATAATTTTGCGTGGAAAGTATAACCATGCTCGGTCTTCAAGTAAACTCTCTTTACCTCCATAGTAGTTTTCATAGGACTGAAACCTATCTTATCCAAGACAAAAACTCTTGCATGGCAGGGGATATGCTAGTAGAATAGTAAAAGATTTAAATTATAAGTTGAAGCAAATGAAGCAGATGCCATGCTTAATTATGAAAAAAGACTTGTCGTTGTGACTTAGTGTATCCACTTCGAAGTTCTCGTCCAGCTTGATGCTGAAGGACCTAGCATCATCTAGGAAGATTCTGTCGCACAGGCCG
>NC_057814.1:577030566-577038059 GCF_018294505.1 Triticum aestivum | reverse complement strand
ATGGCGTCGTGGAGAGAAGCTCATGCTGCCCCTGCTAGGTGGACGACGGCAAGGTCGGTGCAGCGGTGGGAAGCTCCAGAAGATGGATGGATCAAGGCTAATGCTGATGGTGCTCTCGAGAAACAACAGAACAAGGGCGGTGGTGGGACTATCCTACGTGACCACAATGGCGGCTATGTGGCTTCGGCCTGCTTCTTCTTCCCACAATGTGCTGATCCCGAACGTGCTGAGCTCATGGCGTGCCTGAAGGCGATCAAGATGGCGAGGGAGTTGAATGTTGACAGGATTCATGTGGAGCTGGACTGCCAGGCTCTGGCGAAGATGATCATGAGCCCTGAAAAGAACTTCTCTTCGGTCGGGCCGTGGGTTGAAGAGGTAAAGAAGTCGCTGGGGGAGTTCATGGACTTCAAGGTGGGCTGGGTTCGGCGCTCGGCAAATTCTGTTGCCCATAAGCTCGCTAGGGTTGGTGTTGGAGAGGAGAGATGTCAGGTGTGGACTGGTGTGCCGCCTGGTTTTATCCTAGATGTTGTATCGGATGACATTCTGCTTTATGTTTAATATATGATTGTGTTTCCCCTCAAAAAAAAAATTAGTGTTCCCTGCATTGTGCGGGGTCTTTTCTTCTGGAAGCCGCGCGGCATGGCGTTAGGGTGCCGCGTGATTCGACAGATCGTTGCCCCGTCCCCGTGTCGTTTCTTGAATGTACTTATGTACATGTCATGGTTTGGTGGAGGAATTGATCGGCCGGAGATCGGAGGTTTGTCATCGATCATGTGATCGATGTCGAGCGTCTGCTGCTACTGTCTGGACGTGTACTCTAAAGAAATGGCGCCAAGCATCGAATTCAGCATGCGGGACATTCCAGTTCATTGGTGAACGTTGGCGCGCAGCACGCAAGGCCAACAGCACGATTTCAGAAAGGAGAGGAAAACTAAATATGAGATGACAATGATGATCTCAGGGCATGCATAGTGATCACCGTTAGTTTCTGAAGGGGCCTAATTGAGAGAGGGGCGTTTTGGAGGCCGAGCTCCATGGAGGCCTTTATTCTTGAAAAATTCAAATTCAAAATTTTATGGTTCAAAAAATTCTGAAAAAAAATATGCGTGTATATAAGGATGTTATCACATGTGTGTAAAATTTCATAATGAAATACCTTGAGTTGCGACCTATACAAAAAAGACAAATTCATGGCCTGGAAGATGAATAGTATCATGTGTTAAATAGCCTCAGATTTGTCTTTTTTGCACAACCCTCATTTCAATGTATTTTGAACTGAAAATTTACACACATGTATGTTATACCTTCATGTATATCTATATTTTTCTTTAGAATTTTTTGAAATGTAAAAATATGAATTTCGATAAAATTTCAATTTTGAATTTGGAGGCCAAGCTCCAAAAGGGATTTCCGCCTAATTGACGACTACGTAGTAGTAGCTCATTTGTACCTTTCATTCTATGTCGATCTCTTGCTCTCATATTAAGTTAACTAGTGTCGAACGTCACATGTAGTGCCATTCATGTGAGCACTGATGACTGTACGACCCAATCGATTGCTCAGTCAATGCCAGTAGGAAAAACGGAACGAGGGGAGACATTCATTTGGCAGCACGTACGGCTCAGTTTTATTGGCACGTTTCTTCTTTCCGTGCTGGTCATAGGCTCATAGCTAATCGGACGGTGCATGTTAGGTTCGGCCGGAGCCTGTGGAGGAGCTAGCTCTGATCGCTAGCTTGCAGGACATGAGGCCTTCTTTTCCATGCAGCCGCACATGGCATGCCTCGGATCAAAATCACGTAGTTCGTACGTGGAGGAGACAGACCAGTCGAGCGAGCGAAGACAAATTAAACGTCCGATTTTCACAACAGTGCAATGCAGTGTCTGTGTTGGGTCGCTTCACGGGAATTTACACAACTCAGCACATGCATGCATGGTGAGCAAGAGCAACGCTGGAACTACACTTTGAGTGAGAAGAAATGAGAAGGATTTGCCAGCTTGTATTGCATTTTCGTCAATTGCTCTTAATCAATTCAATGGCTTCGATCGATCCTATATGTCCATATATTGCATAGTAACTCATGGCACTGTAGACTACTCGTCCTCGAGTAGTTGAGATGAATAACCACCGGTCCACGACAATGGGCAGCGTGGTAATTTGACGGCAGTGGTAAGAACGTGCAACTCCTCCTCCACGTAAACCGTACTCATGAGTCGTGACTGTACAGATAAAAAGGCACGCACGACGGATCCACCCAGCTGCCTGAACTGCACACACGCGCGCTCCAACCCGCCACTTTTGTCACAACTGGTAAGGCCAACTCCGCCCCCGTTCGTTTGGGGTAAAAGGGACAAACGAGGCGGCCCAGCGCGCGTGCGTAAACGGACTTTTGTCCGCTTTGTGTCCGCTTTCGACCCATCCCCGGCCCAAGTTTGCGCCGGTTTTGGGGTGAAACGGACAGCGCGCGGACGGGCAGGACGCGCGCGCTTGTCCTCCCCTGGCCCGCCTGTCGGTGGGAGAAACCAAAACCCCCCACGCCCATTTGGCGCCATTTCCCCCAAACCCTCCCACGTCCCTCCCGCCGCCCCCTCTCTCCCCCGTCCATGGCCGACGCCCCGCGGACTTCTGGCGGCCTGGCTGTCGACCCGCCCGCAAAGGTGAAGAAGAAGGCGCCAAGGAAGCCGCGGTCGGAGTGCACGCCGGAGGAGATCGCCAAGTTGGACGCGGAATCGGCGAAGAGGAGGGAACGGAGAGCGGTCGTCAAGGTCAATGCCGCCGCGGCCAAGTTCGCCGCCCAGTGCGAGGAGCTGGAGGCCGCGCGGCGCAAGGCTGCTGCCGATGAGAAGGAGGACCTCGTCAACAAAGCGCGCGCCATCCTCATGCTTGGCATGGCCTGTCCGGCCGGGTTCCCTGCAGCGGCCGTCGGCCCGGCGAGCACAGGCTCGTCGGTCGCCCGGCCTACGCACTGCCAGTCGCCGACGTCGCGCACCGCGCCCATGTCGCCCGGCTTTCCTCCTCCAAGGCACGATGGCCAGACCCGTTTCTCGGCGTCGCCGGACGTGGGCTTGTTCGCGCCGTCCAAACCGCGCCCCGCGGCCGTCATCGACCTCAACGTCACGCCTGGGTCCAGCAGCGGCAGGCGGCCGTCCGTCGAGATGCAAATAAAGCAGGCACGGGCACCGTTCACGGGCACCATGCCGGCCCCCGGCGTCTTGTTTGACGGAATGCCAACCCCAACGCCAACGGTCGACAACCCCTTCTACAACCAGTACATGGAGGACGTGATCTTCGAGGGTGGGCATGGCCGTGCCTACGACCCCGAGGAGACCCAAAGTCAGGATGGCCGCGCCCAGTACGTCCCCAATGAAGAGGCCGACAACCGTGCTGACTACGACCATGGTGACTCGTGGCGTGAAGACGATGACATCTATGTCGAAGGTGATGGTGATGAAGAAGAAGAAGAAGAAGAAGGCAATGACGTTGATATTAGTGGGGCGCCATTGTTCATCGACGAGCTCACCCAAAGAGCGGAAGCACAAAAGAAGAGGAAGAGCATTCGCACGGGTTCATATACACAAGATGAGGACAAGTTGATTTGCCAAGCTTGAATGGAGATTAGCCAAGATCCGAGGACCGGCGCGCAACAAAATGGCATTGTTTTTTAGACGAGAGTCCACAAAACATTCCATGAAAGGAAGATGTTTGAGCCCTACCAAATTACAAGCAACCGTGGCATCGGCTCGATTCAAAAGAGATGGTTGTTCATCCAACAAGAGTGCAACAAGTATTGCGCCGCATTTGAGAGCGTTGAAGCACGGCCCGTGAGTGGTCTCGACGTTGGGGACATGGTATGCTCTCCTCTTTCTAGCCCTTTCCTTGCTACGGCCATGAGATTTCGGCCGTGTATATGTTTGCATGTTCACTTGTTGTTGATCATGTGGTGTAGGCATTTCAATCTTTGGAGGCATTCAAGGCCTGGCACAATGACAAGCCATTCACTCTTACGCATTGTTGGACGATCATCAACAATTGCCCTAAGTTCATGGACCAATACCGTGAACTACAAAGGAAGAGAGGCAAGAAGACCGCCAAGTTCGCCGGAGGTGGAGATGGCGAGGCGTTGAAGAGGCCGAGGGGCAAGACCAACTCTAAGGTTGACGACATACGTGATGCCTCATCCATGGCCTTGCATGAGACTTTGCATGGCATGATGTTCCAAAAGGATGTGAGGTACGAGAAGAAGCGGCAAAGCAAGGACGAGCAAATGAAGCAATACCTAGACCTTCAAAGACAGAAGCTTGAGATGAAGGAGGCGGCCAAGCGGAGGAAGATCGACATGGAGGAGACGGCCCAGCAAAGGCAGCTCGACATGGAGGAGGCGGCCCGGCAAAGGCAGCTCGACATCGAGGCCGACAACGTCAAGGCCAGGCAGAGGTAGCTCGACATCGAGGCCACCAATGCCGCCACCAAAGCGAAGGAGGTGGCCCTTGCGATCATGAGCGTGGACTTGTCGAAGATGAGCAAGAAGACGAGGGCCTGGTTCGAGGCCAGGCAGAAGGAGATGCTCGATGCCGAAGGCCTGAACTAGGTCGTCCGATCGGCGTCGGCCGTTCTTTTTTGGAGGCTGGCATGGGTGCCGCCCGCCCGCTGGGCCGCTGGCAATGTGCCGGTGAGAAAACATTCATTCTGGAGGCCGGCTGTGTTGCCGGCCGCTGGCTGTGTTGCCGGCGAGGACAACTATTCATTTTGGAGGCTGGCTGTGTTGCCGGCCGCTGGCTGATGCCGGCGATGGACGTGTAGGCCGCTGGCTCTGTTGCCGGCGTGATGAACCGGGCTGCTGGCCTCAACTAGGGCTTGGCATTTGAAACGTTGCTTTTGGTTTTTTAAATAGACGCGGACAGGATGGGGCAAATGGATGCGGCCGCGCGCTGGGCGCTCGGCCACCGCATCCCAGAACACGCCCGGACACGACCCCAAATCCCTACCCAAACGGACAGAATTCGGACAAAACGGACGTCCGTTTGGGGTGGCGCGGTGGAGTTGGCCTAAAGATGGTACCTGCTGCCCCGTCGGTATGCAAACACGGCCGCATACTGCACCGCTCTAACGCGGGACTACACGTCAGTGAAAGTAGAAAGTAAAACAAGGCAGAGATATAGAGGGAGGCACCAGTGAGACTGCGACACAGTTACCGACCTACAGCAGCCTACTCCTAGGTAGGTACTACTGTACATAGGTTGCATTTGTTTGTGCCTGGGCGTCAGTCATGGGCGCACCGAAAGCGCAAAGGTTACGGCGAGTTGGATCGATGGCCGATGGTGCTACTGCTGCGTCCATGATGCCGTCCATGTAGTGTGCTCTTCTGGACATGGCGACGGCATGCAGGCACAGTCTCCCACTCCATGTGATGTGACCGAGGTCTCAGAAAGGTTTTGCGGCTTCCGAGGTGATCGTGCCCAAGATCTCGTGGATGTGGATTCGGATACGATGATCGAGTGGATCCAAGTGGTACAGCTGGGCTCGATCCCTGTCATGGTTTTCGGACTCCTTTTGGTACCGTATCAGGTATGTGTACGGCGTACTGGTATGGTCTCTACGTGGTGCACCGATCGTTTTTGACCCATGCATGTGCATGCATGCAAGAAGCGCATAGTACAGTACTATGCTTAACAGCGTCGGTCAGAAAGGGATTAGAGCAAGCAAGCCTGAGCAGAGATGACGAGAAAGGTGGCATGGCAACCCGACAGGAGTGAACGGGGTGCGTGTTCTCCACCTGTTGAGCCATGCATGCACGTCCATGTGGGATGAGCCCCACGATGGCCCGGCCGGCCGGAGCCCCCTCGACCCTTCCAATGCATTGCTTCGTGTGCGGCACGTACGTGTTGGCCCTTCTAATCGGAGCGCGTACGGCGGCCTCCACTTACCGTGCAAGTTACACTATTCTAGCGCATGCTTTGTTGGGATGAACAGGGAGGGTATGGGGTCATACAGCTTTTACAGTCGGTGTCAAGTAGGAGCGCTGCTGCGTGTGTATGCTGATGCAGGAACGTGATCATAAAAATAAGCCAGTACCGTCAACTACACGTCGATCGACCTTTGCGCTCCCTGGCTAGCTAGGCCGGCAGCGTCGCGTGGATGTATTTGCATGGGTCGCGGAAGGTACAGACAGTATCGACCGACCCAGCCCCGCCCCCGACACATTTACGGGTACATGTATCGCCGCGTACAGCTCGATCAAACGCACGTACCATTGTGTTGAACATATTTGTGCATGTATCTGTTAGGATATTCTTCTACCGGCCCTGCCTCTAGTTTCCTTGTATAGATGAGGCTGAGGGCTGCCCTTGTACCCATATATATGTGCACCCTGCACCCGATCAATACGTTGAGAATTGCATTGCCTCCAATATGGTATCAGTTTTCCTTCCGATCCAACCATAGCTTCCGCTCCTAGCCGCAGCCGCCGCAGCTCCTAGCCGCCGCCGCCGCCATCTCTTGCGCCGCCGCCGCACCCTCACCCCGCCGCCGCGCACGCATCACCCCTCCCCATCCCTCTCTCCTCCCGAGCCGCCACCCGCTCCCACCCGATTGCATCTCCCCGCCAGTCGTGCCGCACCTCCTCCCCTCGGTTGCCGCTGCACCCATGGCGTCTCCCCACTCCGCCGCCTCCCTCCCCTCCAATCCCTTCGACGGTCCGGCCCCTCCCCCGGTGGAGGTCATCCGCGATCTCGATATCTTCGCCCGCGTGCCCGTCATTCTTGACTACGCCTCCTCCACCTACTATGCCTGGAAAACCTACTTCTCCCTCGTCTTCCCCGAGTACCACCTCATCGATCACGTCGATGGCTCCGTCGACTCCGTCCTCATGTACGCGGACGACGACTGGCTGACCATCGACGCCACCATCACTCGCTGGCTGTACGAAACCATCTCCAAGGACATCTTCCACACCATCGTTTGCGACGCCGATGACGCGCAGATGGTGTGGGCAAAGCTGAACGGGCTCTTCCTCGACAACGCCCTCCAACGCCGCGTGTTTCTTCAGCAGGAATTTTTTGGCTGCCATCAGCTTGACTCGTCCATCGACGATTATTGCATGCGCCTTAAGAAACTTGCTGACGAACTTCGCGACCTCGGCCGGGAGCGGTTATCCGGCGACCTCCTCCTCAGCACGCTCACCGCCGGTCTGAACGAGGAGTTCGACAACGCGGCCTCCAACCTCACGTTCCTCCCAGACCCAACCTTTCCTCGGGTTGTGGCCTACCTTCGGTTGGAGGAGAGGAGGATGAAGATGGTGAAGTCCTGGGCAACGCACACGGCTCTCGCGGCGGGCACCTCCCGTGCCGCCCCTCACACGGCGCCGCAGCCGCCGCGGCCGTCACCGCCGCCGGCGTCGTACTTTCAGGCGCCACCGGCGCCCGTCTACCAGCCGCCGCCCCCTGCCCCTGACCGCCGCCGCGGGGGGCGCCACGGCAAGAAGCAACATCAGCCGA
>NC_057814.1:576991838-577030129 GCF_018294505.1 Triticum aestivum | reverse complement strand
CAGCAGTAGCTGCCCCCGGCCCCCTGGGCCGCCGCGACCAACCCTTGGACGGGGGTGGTCCATGCGTACACGATGCCCGTGCCGCGGGCCCCCGTCCCGGCCGGGATCCTCGGCCCCCGCCCCGGCGTGCATCAGGCGTTTTTCGCGGCCCCTCCGTAAACCGCCCCGGGTGGCTACGCCGCGGCCATGCCTAGCTACGCCACTCCTGGTGGCTACCCCGCCGCCCCTCCGGCCGCGACCGCCGCACTCCCGCCGGCCCCTTGGGATCCGGCTCTCCTTGCGGCGCTTCACTCCGCCCCTACACCCAACACGTACACCGGAGGCAGCGACTGGTATATGGATTCCGGGGCTACCACCCACATGACTTCCAACCCTGGTAACCTCAACTCCGTATTTCCAGTATGTACCGCATGTCGTATCACTGTTGGGGACGGGTCTTCCCTTCCCATTACTCATGTCGGTCATGGTTCCTTTCCATCTAACTCTACGCCTATTCACATGTCTAATGTCTTAGTTTCACCTGAGTTAGTCACTAATCTTGTTTCGGTTCGTTCTCTTACACGTGAAAATCCTATAACTGTTGAATTTGACGAAGTGGGTTTTTCTGTCAAGGACGCTCGTACCCGGATGGTGCTCCACCGATGTGACAGCCCGGACGGCCTCTACCCAGTGAACTCCACCGCCACTTCCACATCCGCACCGGTTGCTCTCTCCGCCACGGTGGACCTTTGGCATGCTCGGCTTGGACATCCAAACCTGGCCACCCTTCGTCATATTCTTAGGACTTTTTCATTCACGTGTAATAAAACTGATGATCATACTTGTCATGCTTGTCATCTCGGCAAGCATGTCCATCTTCCGTTTAGTGCGTCCTCATCGGTGGCGTCGTATCCATTTGAGTTGATCCATAGTGATTTGTGGACATCTCCTGTTGCCAGTGATACGGGTTTTTTTATACTATCTTGGCATACTTGATGATTTTTCGCACTATGTGTGGACCTTCCCGTTGCGGAGAAAATCCGATGCACTCTCCGTTCTTACTACCTTTTACTCCTATGTCGCTACGTAGTTTGTGTTGGAAATATGCCCTAGAGGCAATAATAAATGGTTATTATTATATTTCTGTGTTCATGATAATAGTCTATTGTTCATGCTATAATTGTATTGTCCGGAAATCGTAATACATGTGTGAATACATAGACCACAACCTGTCCCTAGTAAGCCTCTAGTTGACTAGCTCGTTGATCAACAGATAGTCATGGTTTCCTGACTATGGACATAGGATGTCATTGATAACGGGATCACATCATTAGGAGAATGATGTGATGGACAAGACCCAACTTAAGCATAGCATAAAAGATCGTGTAGTTTCGTTTGCTAGAGCTTTTCCAATGTCAAGTATCTTTTCCTTAGACCATGAGATCGTGCAACTCCCGGATACCGTAGGAGTGCTTTGGGTGTGCCAAACGTCACAACGTAACTGAGTGACTATAAAGGTGCATTACGGGTATCTCCGAAAGTGTCTGTTGGGTTGGCACGGATCGAGACTGGGATTTGTCACTCCGTGTAAACGGAGAGGTATCTCTGGGCCCACTCGGTAATGCATCATCATAATGAGCTCAATGTGACTAAGGCGTTAGTCACGGGATCATGCATTGCGGTACGAGTAAAGAGACTTGCCGGTAACGAGATTGAACTAGGTATTGGGATACCGACGATCGAATCTCGGGCAAGTAACATACCGATTGACAAAGGGAATTGCATACGGATTGATTGAATCCTCGACACCGTGGTTCACCCGATGATATCATCGTGGAACATGTGGGAGCCAACATGGGTATCCAGATCCCGCTGTTGGTTATTGACCGGAGAGGCGTCTCGGTCATGTCTGCATGTCTCCCGAACCCGTAGGGTCTACACACTTAAGGTCCGGTGACGCTAGGGTTGTAGAGATATATGTATGCGGAAACCCGAAAGTTGTTCGGAGTCCCGGATGAGGTCCCGGACGTCACGAGAGGTTCCGGAATGGTCCGGAGGTGAAGAATTATATATAGGAAGTCCAGTTTTGGCCACCGGGAAAGTTTCGGGGGTTATCGGTATTGTACCGGGACCACCGGAAGGGTCCCGGGGGTCCACCGGGTGGGGCCACCTGTCCCGGAGGGCCCCGTGGGCTGAAAGTGGAGGGGAACCAGCCCCTAATGGGCTGGGGCGCCACTTTGGGCCTCCCCCCCATGCGCCTAGGGTTGGGAACCCTAGGGGGGGAGTTTCCCCTTGCCTTGGGGGGCAAGGCAACCCCTTCCCCCTTGGCCGCCGCCCCCCCCCCCCTTGGAGATCCTGCGCACCCCCCCTTGGGGGCCTATATAAAGGGGGGGGAGGGAGGGCAGCACACAACAGCCTTTGGCGCCTCCCTCCTCCCCTGCAACACCTCTCTCTCGCGCGCAGAAGCTCGGCGAAGCCTTGCCGGAGAGCCGCTACATCCACCACCACGCCGTCGTGCTGTTGGATCTCCATCAACCTCTCCTCCCCCCTTGCTGGATCAAGAAAGGAGGAGACGTCGCTGCACCGTACGTGTGTTGAACGCGGAGGTGCCGTCCGTTCGGCACTCGGTCATCGGTGATTTGGATCACGGCGAGTACGACTCCGTCATCCACGTTCATTGGAACGCTTCCGCTCGCGATCTACAAGGGTATGGAGATCCACTCCTTTCCCCTCGTTGCTAGTAGACTCCATAGATGCATCTTGGTGAGCGTAGGAAAATTTTAAATTATGCTACGATTCCCAACAGTGGCATCATGAGCCAGGCCTATGCGTAGTTACTATGCACGAGTAGAACACAAAGAAGTTGTGGGCGTTGATGTTGCCAATTCTTCTTGCCGCTACTAGTCGTTTCTTGTTTCGGCGGCATTGTAGGATGAAGCGGCCCGGACCGACCTTACACGTACGCTTACGTGAGACAGGTTCCACCGACTGACATGCACTAGTTGCATAAGGTGGCTAGCGGGTGTCTGTCTCTCCTACTTTAGTCGGAACGGATTCGATGAAAAGGGTCCTTATGAAGGGTAAATAGAAATTGGCAAATCACGTTGTGGTCATACGTAGGTAAGAAATCGTTCTTGCTAAGAAACCTACAAACCACGTAAAAACTTGCAACAACAATTAGAGGACGTCTAACTTGTTTTTGCAGCAAGTGATATATGTGATATGATATGGCCAGAAGATGTGATGAATGATCTATGTGATGTATGAGATTGATCATATTCTTGTAATAGGAATCACGACTTGCATGTCGATGAGTATGACAACCGGCAGGAGCCATAGGAGTTGTCTTTATTATTTTGCATGACCTGCGTGTCATTGAATAACGCCATGTAATTTACTTTACTTTGTTGCTAAACGGTTAGCCATAGAAGTAGAAGTAATCGTTGGCGTGACAACTTCATGAAGACACAATGATGGAGATCATGATGATGGAGATCATGGTGTCATGCCGGTGACGAAGATGATCATGGTGCCCCGAAGATGGAGATCAAAGGAGCATGATGATATTGGCCATATCATGTCACTGTTTGATTGCATGTGATGTTTATCATGTTTTTGCATCTTATTTGCTTAGTACGACGGTAGCAAGTAGGATGATCCCTTATAATAATTTCAAGAAAGTGTTCACCCTAACTGTGCACCGTTGCGAAGGTTCGTCGTTTCGAAGCACCACGTGACGATCGGGTGTGATAGATTCTTACGTTCGCATACAACGGGTGTTGACGAGCCTAGCATGTACAGACATGGCCTCGGAACACACGCAATACACTTAGGTTGACTTGACGAGCCTAGCATGTACAGACATGGCCTCGGAACACGGAGGACCGAAAGGTCGAGCATGAGTCGTATAGAAGATACGATCAACATGGAGATGTTCACCGATCTTGACTAGTCCGTCTCACGTGATGATCGGACACGGCCTAGTTGAGTTCGGATCATGTTTCACTTAGATAACTAGAGGGATGTCTATCTGAGTGGGAGTTCATTAGATCATTTGATTATATGAACTTAATTATCATGAACTTAGTCTAAAAAATCTTTACACTATGTATTGTAGATCAAATGGCCCACGTTGTCCTCAATTTCAACGCGTTCCTAGAGAAAACCAAGCTGAAAGATGATGGCAGCAACTATACGGACTGGGTCCGGAACCTGAGGCTCATCCTCATAGTTGCCAAGAAAGATTATGTCTTAGAAGCACCGCTAGGTGAAGCACCAATCCCTGAGAACCAAGACGTTATGAACGCTTGGCAGCAGCGTGCTGATGATTACTCCCTCGTTCAGTGCGGCATGCTTTACAGCTTAGAACCGGGTCTCCAAAAGCGTTTTGAGAAACATGGAGCATACGAGATGTTCGAGGAGCTGAAACTGGTTTTTCAAGCTCATGCCCGGGTCGAGAGATATGATGTCTCCGACAAGTTCTTCAGCTGTAAAATGGAGGAGAACAGTTCTGTTAGTGAGCACATACTCAGAATGTCTGGGTTACACAACCGCTTGTCTCAGCTGGGAGTTAATCTCCCGGATGACGCGGTCATTGACAGAATCCTCCAGTCGCTTCCACCAAGCTACAAGAGCTTTGTGATGAACTACAATATGCAGGGGATGGAAAAGACCATTCCCGAGGTATATTCAATGCTAAAATCAGCGGAAGGGGAGATCAAAAAGGAACATCAAGTGTTGATGGTGAATAAAACCACTAAGTTCAAGAAGGGCAAGGGTAAGAAGAACTTCAAGAAGGACGGCAAGGGAGTTGCCGCGCCCGGTAAACCAGTTACCGGGAAGAAGTCAAAGAATGGACCCAAGCCCGAGACTGAGTGCTTTTATTGCAAGGGAAGTGGTCACTGGAAGCGGAACTGCCCCAAATATTTAGCGGACAAGAAGAAGGCCGGCAACACCCAAGGTATATGTGATATACAAGTAATTGATGTGTACCTTACCAGTACTCGCAGTAGCTCCTGGGTATTTGATACCGGTGCGGTTGCTCATATTTGTAACTCAAATCAGGAACTACGGAATAAACGGAGACTGGCAAAAGACGAGGTGACGATGCGCGTCGGGAATGGTTCCAAGGTCGATGTGATCGCCGTCGGCACGCTACCTCTGCATCTACCCACGGGATTAGTTATAAACCTCAATAATTGTTATTTAGTGCCAGCTTTGAGCATGAACATTGTATCTGGATCTCGTTTAATTCGAGATGGCTACTCATTTAAATCTGAGAATAATGGTTGTTCTATTTATTTGAGAGATATGTTTTATGGTCATGCCCCGCTGGTCAATGGTTTATTCTTGATGAATCTCGAACGTGATCCTACACATGTTCATAGTGTGAATACCAAAAGATGTAAAGTTGATAACGATAGTCCCACATACTTGTGGCACTGCCGCCTTGGTCACATTGGTGTCAAGCGCATGAAGAAGCTCCATGCAGATGGACTTTTGGAGTCTCTTGATTACGAATCATTTGACACGTGCGAACCATGCCTCATGGGTAAGATGACCAAGACTCCGTTCTCCGGAACAATGGAGCGAGCGACCAACTTATTGGAAATCATACATACCGATGTGTGCGGTCCAATGAGCGTTGAGGCTCGCGGAGGATATCGTTATGTTCTCACTCTCACTGATGATTTAAGTAGATATGGGTATGTCTACCTAATGAAACACAAGTCTGAAACCTTTGAAAAGTTCAAGGAATTTCAGAGTGAAGTCGAGAATCAACGTGACAGGAAAATAAAATTCTTACGATCAGATCGTGGTGGAGAATATTTAAGTCACGAATTTGGTACACACTTAAGGAAATGTGGAATAGTTTCACAACTCACGCCGCCTGGAACACCTCAGAGAAATGGTGTGTCCGAACGTCGTAATCGCACTCTGTTGGATATGGTGCGATCTATGATGTCTCTTACCGACTTACCGCTCTCATTTTGGGGTTATGCTTTAGAGACTGCCGCATTCACTTTAAATAGGGCACCGTCTAAATCCGTTGAGACGACACCGTATGAATTATGGTTTGGGAAGAAACCTAAGCTGTCGTTTCTAAAAGTTTGGGGATGCGATGCTTATGTCAAGAAACTTCAACCTGAAAAGCTCGAACCCAAATCGGAAAAATGCGTCTTCATAGGATACCCTAAGGAAACTATTGGGTATACCTTCTACCTCAGATCCGAAGGCAAGATCTTCGTTGCCAAGAACGGGTCCTTTCTAGAGAAGGAGTTTCTCTCGAAAGAATTGAGTGGGAGGAAAGTGGAACTTGATGAGGTGATAGTCACCCCTTCCGAACCGGAAAGTAGCGCAGCGCGGGAAAATGTTCCTGTGGTGCCTACACCGACTGGGGAGGAAGTTAATGATGATGATCATGAAGCTTCAGATCAAGTTACTGAACTTCGTAGGTCCACAAGGACACGTTCCGCACCAGAGTGGTACGGCAACCCTGTCCTGGAAATCATGTTGTTAGACAATGGTGAACCTTCGAACTATGAAGAAGCGATGGCGGGCCCGGATTCCGACAAATGGCTAGAAGCCATGAAATCCGAGATAGGATCCATGTATGAAAACGAAGTATGGACTTTGACTGACTTGCCCGATGATCGGCGAGCCATAGAAAATAAATGGATCTTTAAGAAGAAGACAGACGCGGATGGTAATGTGACCATCTATAAGGCTCGACTTGTCGCTAAGGGTTATCGACAAGTTCAAGGGGTTGACTACGATGAGACTTTCTCACCCGTAGCGAAGCTGAAGTCCGTCCGAATCATGTTAGCAATTGCCGCATACTATGATTATGAGATATGGCAGATGGACGTCAAAACGGCATTCCTTAACGGCTTCCTTAAGGAAGAATTGTATATGATGCAGCCGGAAGGTTTTGTCGATCCTAAGAATGCTAACAAAGTGTGCAAGCATCTCGGAGTTGGAACATTCGCTTTGATGAGATGATCAAAGCGTTTGGGTTTACACAGACTTATGGAGAAGCCTGTGTTTACAAGAAAGTGAGTGGGAGCTCTGTAGCATTTCTCTTATTATATGTGGATGACATACTATTGATGGGAAATGATATAGAATTCTTGGAAAGTATAAAGGCCTATTTGAATAAGTGTTTTTCAATGAAGGACCTTGGAGAAGCTGCTTATATATTAGGCATCAAGATCTATAGAGATAGATCAAGACGCCTCATTGGTCTTTCACAGAGTACGTACCTTGACAAGATATTGAAGAAGTTCAATATGGATCAGTCCAAGAAGGGGTTCTTGCCTGTATTGCAAGGTGTGCAATTGAGCACGGCTCAATGCCCGACCACGGCAGAAGATAGAGAAAAGATGAGTGTCATCCCCTATGCCTTGGCCATAGGGTCTATTATGTATGCCATGCTGTGTACCAGACCTGATGTAAACCTTGCCGTAAGTTTGGTAGGAAGGTACCAAAGTAATCCCGGCATGGAACACTGGACAGCGGTCAAGAATATCCTGAAGTACCTGAAGAGGACTAAGGATATGTTTCTCGTTTATGGAGGTGACGAAGAGCTCGTCGTAAAGGGTTACGTCGACGCTAGCTTCGACACAGATCTGGATGACTCGAAGTCACAAACCGGATACGTGTATATTTTGAATAGAGGAGCAGTAAGCTGGTGCAGTTGCAAGCAAAGCGTCGTGGCGGGATCTACATGTGAAGCGGAGTACATGGCAGCCTCAGAGGCAGCACAGGAAGCAGTCTGGATGAAGGAGTTCATTACCGACCTAGGGGTGATTCCCAATGCGTCGGGCCCAATGACTCTCTTCTGTGACAACACTGGAGCTATTGCCCTTGCGAAGGAGCCCAGGTTTCACAGGAAGACCAGGCATATCAAGCGTCGCTTCAACTCCATTCGTGAAAGTGTTCAAAATGGAGACATAGATATTTGTAAAGTACACACGGACCTGAATGTAGCAGATCCGTTGACTAAACCTCTCCCTAGGGCAAAACATGATCAACACCAGGACGCAATGGGTGTTCGATTCATCACAATGTAACTAGATTATTGACTCTAGTGCAAGTGGGAGACTGTTGGAAATATGCCCTAGAGGCAATAATAAATGGTTATTATTATATTTCTGTGTTCATGATAATAGTCTATTGTTCATGCTATAATTGTATTGTCCGGAAATCGTAATACATGTGTGAATACATAGACCACAACCTGTCCCTAGTAAGCCTCTAGTTGACTAGCTCGTTGATCAACAGATAGTCATGGTTTCCTGACTATGGACATAGGATGTCATTGATAACGGGATCACATCATTAGGAGAATGATGTGATGGACAAGACCCAACTTAAGCATAGCATAAAAGATCGTGTAGTTTCGTTTGCTAGAGCATTTCCAATGTCAAGTATCTTTTCCTTAGACCATGAGATCGTGCAACTCCCGGATACCGTAGGAGTGCTTTGGGTGTGCCAAACTTCACAACGTAACTGGGTGACTATAAAGGTGCATTACGGGTATCTCCGAAAGTGTCTGTTGGGTTGGCACGGATCGAGACTGGGATTTGTCACTCCGTGTAAACGGAGAGGTATCTCTGGGCCCACTCGGTAATGCATCATCATAATGAGCTCAATGTGACTAAGGCGTTAGTCACGGGATCATGCATTGCGGTACGAGTAAAGAGACTTGCCGGTAACGAGATTGAACAAGGTATTGGGATACCGACGATCGAATCTCGGGCAAGTAACATACCGATTGACAAAGGGAATTGCATACGGATTGATTGAATCCTCGACACCGTGGTTCACCCGATGATATCATCGTGGAACATGTGGGAGCCAACATGGGTATCCAGATCCCGCTGTTGGTTATTGACCGGAGAGGCGTCTCGGTCATGTCTGCATGTCTCCCGAACCCGTAGGGTCTACACACTTAAGGTCTGGTGACGCTAGGGTTGTAGAGATATATGTATGCGGAAACCCGAAAGTTGTTCGGAGTCCCGGATGAGATCCCGGACGTCACGAGAGGTTCCGGAATGGTCCGGAGGTGAAGAATTATATATAGGAAGTCCAGTTTTGGCCACCGGGAAAGTTTCGGGGGTTATCGGTATTGTACCGGGACCACCGGAAGGGTCCCGGGGGTCCACCGGGTGGGGCCACCTGTCCCGGAGGGCCCCGTGGGCTGAAAGTGGAGGGGAACCAGCCCCTAATGGGCTGGGGCGCCACTTTGGGCCTCCCCCCCATGCGCCTAGGGTTGGGAACCCTAGGGGGGAGTTTCCCCTTGCCTTGGGGGGCAAGGCAACCCCTTCCCCCTTGGCCGCCGCCCCCCCTTGGAGATCCCATCTCCAAGGGCTGCGCACCCCCCCTTGGGGGCCTATATAAAGGGGGGGAGGGAGGGCAGTAGACGACAGCCTTGGCGCCTCCCTCCTCCCCTGCAACACCTCTCTCTCGCGCGCAGAAGCTCGGCGAAGCCTTGCCGGAGAGCCGCTACATCCACCACCACGCCGTCGTGCTGTTGGATCTCCATCAACCTCTCCTCCCCCCTTGCTGGATCAAGAAAGGAGGAGACGTCGCTGCACCGTACGTGTGTTGAACGCGGAGGTGCCGTCCGTTCGGCACTCGGTCATCGGTGATTTGGATCACGGCGAGTACGACTCTGCCATCCACGTTCATTGGAACGCTTCCGCTCGCGATCTACAAGGGTATGTAGATCCACTCCTTTCCCCTCGTTGCTAGTAGACTCCATAGATGCATCTTGGTGAGCGTAGGAAAATTTTAAATTATGCTACGATTCCCAACAGTGGTATCAGAGCCAGGTTTATGCGTAGTTACTATGCACGAGTAGAACACAAAGAAGTTGTGGGCGTTGATGTTGCCAATTCTTCTTGCCGCTACTAGTCGTTTCTTGTTTCGGCGGCATTGTAGGATGAAGCGGCCCGGACCGACCTTACACGTACGCTTACGTGAGACAGGTTCCACCGACTGACATGCACTAGTTGCATAAGGTGGCTAGCGGGTGTCTGTCTCTCCTACTTTAGTCGGAACGGATTCGATGAAAAGGGTCCTTATGAAGGGTAAATAGAAATTGGCAAATCACATTGTGGTCATACGTAGGTAAGAAACGTTCTTGCTAGAAACCTACAAACCACGTAAAAACTTGCAACAACAATTAGAGGACGTCTAACTTGTTTTTGCAGCATGTGCTATGTGATGTGATATGGCCAGAAGATGTGATGAATGATATATGTGATGTATGAGATTGATCATATTCTTGTAATAGGAATCACGACTTGCATGTCGATGAGTATGACAACCGGCAGGAGCCATAGGAGTTGTCTTTATTATTTTGTATGACCTGCGTGTCATTAATAACGCCATGTAAATTACTTTACTTTGTTGCTAAACGCGTTAGCCATAGAAGTAGAAGTAATCGTTGGCGTGACGACTTCATGAAGACACAATGATGGAGATCATGATGATGGAGATCATGGTGTCATGCCGGTGACGAAGATGATCATGGTGCCCCGAAGATGGAGATCAAAGGAGCATGATGATATTGGCCATATCATGTCACTATTTGATTGCATGTGATGTTTATCATGTTTTTGCATCTTATTTGCTTAGAACGACGGTAGTAAGTAAGATGATCCCTTATAATAATTTCAAGAAAGTGTTCACCCTAACTGTGCACCGTTGCGAAGGTTCGTTGTTTCGAAGCACCACGTGATGATCGGGTGTGATAGATTCTAACGTTCGAATACAACGGGTGTTGACGAGCCTAGCATGTACAGACATGGCCTCGGAACACACGCAATACACTTAGGTTGACTTGACGAGCCTAGAATGTACAGACATGGCCTCGGAACACGGAGGACCGAAAGGTCGAGCATGAGTCGTATAGAAGATACGATCTGTTGGAAATATGCCCTAGAGGCAATAATAAATGGTTATTATTATATTTCTGTGTTCATGATAATAGTCTTTTATTCATGCTATAATTGTATTGTCCGGAAATCGTAATACATGTGTGAATACATAGACCACAACCTGTCCCTAGTAAGCCTCTAGTTGACTAGCTCGTTGATCAACAGATAGTCATGGTTTCCTGACTATGGACATAGGATGTCATTGATAACGGGATCACATCATTAGGAGAATGATGTGATGGACAAGACCCAACTTAAGCATAGCATAAAAGATCGTGTAGTTTCGTTTGCTAGAGCTTTTCCAATGTCAAGTATCTTTTCCTTAGACCATGAGATCGTGCAACTCCCGGATACCGTAGGAGTGCTTTGGGTGTGCCAAACGTCACAACGTAACTGGGTGACTATAAAGGTGCATTACGGGTATCTCCGAAAGTGTCTGTTGGGTTGGCACGGATCGAGACTGGGATTTGTCACTCCGTGTAAACGGAGAGGTATCTCTGGGTCCACTCGGTAATGCATCATCATAATGAGCTCAATGTGACTAAGGCGTTAGTCACGGGATCATGCATTGCGGTACGAGTAAAGAGACTTGCCGGTAACGAGATTGAACTAGGTATTGGGATACCGACGATCGAATCTCGGGCAAGTAACATACCGATTGACAAAGGGAATTGCATACGGATTGATTGAATCCTCGACACCGTGGTTCACCCGATGATATCATCGTGGAACATGTGGGAGCCAACATGGGTATCCAGATCCCGCTGTTGGTTATTGACCGGAGAGGCGTCTCGGTCATGTCTGCATGTCTCCCGAACCCGTAGGGTCTACACACTTAAGGTCCGGTGACGCTAGGGTTGTAGAGATATATGTATGCGGAAACCCGAAAGTTGTTCGGAGTCCCGGATGAGATCCCGGACATCACGAGAGGTTCCAGAATGGTCCGGAGGTGAAGAATTATATATAGGAAGTCCAGTTTTGGCCACCGGGAAAGTTTCGGGGGTTATCGGTATTGTACCGGGACCACCGGAAGGGTCCCGGGGGTCCACCGGGTGGGGCCACCTGTCCCGGAGGGCCCCGTGGGCTGAAAGTGGAGGGGAACCAGCCCCTAATGGGCTGGGGCGCCACTTTGGGCCTCCCCCCCATGCGCCTAGGGTTGGGAACCCTAGGGGGGGAGTTTCCCCTTGCCTTGGGGGGCAAGGCAACCCCTTCCCCCTTGGCCGCCGCCCCCCCCCTTGGAGATCCCATCTCCAAGGGCTGCGCACCCCCCCTTGGGGGCCTATATAAAGGGGGGGAGGGAGGGCAGCACACTACAGCCTTTGGCGCCTCCCTCCTCCCCTGCAACACCTCTCTCTCGCGCGCAGAAGCTCGGCGAAGCCTTGCCGGAGAGCCGCTACATCCACCACCACGCCGTCGTGCTGTTGGATCTCCATCAACCTCTCCTCCCCCCTTGCTGGATCAAGAAAGGAGGAGACGTCGCTGCACCGTACGTGTGTTGAACGCGGAGGTGCCGTCCGTTCGGCACTCGGTCATCGGTGATTTGGATCACGGCGAGTACGACTCCGTCATCCACGTTCATTGGAACGCTTCCGCTCGCGATCTACAAGGGTATGTAGATCCACTCCTTTCCCCTCGTTGCTAGTAGACTCCATAGATGCATCTTGGTGAGCGTAGGAAAATTTTAAAATTATGCTACGATTCCCAACAGTGGCATCATGAGCCAGGCCTATGCGTAGTTACTATGCACGAGTAGAACACAAAGAAGTTGTGGGCGTTGATGTTGCCAATTCTTCTTGCCGCTACTAGTCGTTTCTTGTTTCGGCGGCATTGTAGGATGAAGCGGCCCGGACCGACCTTACACGTACGCTTACGTGAGACAGGTTCCACCGACTGACATGCACTAGTTGCATAAGGTGGCTAGCGGGTGTCTGTCTCTCCTACTTTAGTCGGAACGGATTCGATGAAAAGGGTCCTTATGAAGGGTAAATAGAAATTGGCAAATCACGTTGTGGTCATACGTAGGCAAGAAAACGTTCTTGCTAGAAACCTACAAACCACGTAAAAACTTGCAACAACAATTAGAGGACGTCTAACTTGTTTTTGCAGCAAGTGCTATGTGATGTGATATGGCCAGAAGATGTGATGAATGATATATGTGATGTATGAGATTGATCATATTCTTGTAATAGGAATCACGACTTGCATGTCGATGAGTATGACAACCGGCAGGAGCCATAGGAGTTGTCTTTATTATTTTGCATGACCTGCGTGTCATTGAATAACGCCATGTAATTTACTTTACTTTATTGCTAAACGAGTTAGCCATGTAAGTAGAAGTAATCGTTGGCGTGACGACTTCATGAAGACACAATGATGGAGATCATGATGATGGAGATCATGGTGTCATGCCGGTGACGAAGATGATCATGGTGCCCCGAAGATGGAGATCAAAGGAGCATGATGATATTGGCCATATCATGTCACTATTTGATTGCATGTGATGTTTATCATGTTTTTGCATCTTATTTGCTTAGAACGACGGTAGTAAGTAAGATGATCCCTTATAATAATTTCAAGAAAGTGTTCACCCTAACTGTGCACCGTTGCGAAGGTTCGTTGTTTCGAAGCACCACGTGATGATCGGGTGTGATAGATTCTAACGTTCGAATACAACGGGTGTTGACGAGCCTAGCATGTACAGACATGGCCTCGGAACACACGCAATACACTTAGGTTGACTTGACGAGCCTAGCATGTACAGACATGGCCTCGGAACACGGAGGACCGAAATGTTGGAAATATGCCCTAGAGGCAATAATAAATGGTTATTATTATATTTCTGTGTTCATGATAATAGTCTTTTATTCATGCTATAATTGTATTGTCCGGAAATCGTAATACATGTGTGAATACATAGACCACAACCTGTCCCTAGTAAGCCTCTAGTTGACTAGCTCGTTGATCAACAGATAGTCATGGTTTCCTGACTATGGACATAGGATGTCATTGATAACGGGATCACATCATTAGGAGAATGATGTGATGGACAAGACCCAATCCTAAGCATAGCATAAAAGATCGTGTAGTTTCGTTTGCTAGAGCTTTTCCAATGTCAAGTATCTTTTCCTTGGACCATGAGATCGTGCAACTCCCGGATACCGTAGGAGTGCTTTGGGTGTGCCAAACGTCACAACGTAACTGGGTGACTATAAAGGTGCATTACGGGTATCTCCGAAAGTGTCTGTTGGGTTGGCACGGATCGAGACTGGGATTTGTCACTCCGTGTAAACGGAGAGGTATCTCTGGGCCCACTCGGTAATGCATCATCATAATGAGCTCAATGTGACTAAGGCGTTAGTCACGGGATCATGCATTGCGGTACGAGTAAAGAGACTTGCCGGTAACGAGATTGAACAAGGTATTGGGATACCGACGATCGAATCTCGGGCAAGTAACATACCGATTGACAAAGGGAATTGCATACGGATTGATTGAATCCTCGACACCGTGGTTCACCCGATGATATCATCGTGGAACATGTGGGAGCCAACATGGGTATCCAGATCCCGCTGTTGGTTATTGACCGGAGAGGCGTCTCGGTCATGTCTTCATGTCTCCCGAACCCGTAGGGTCTACACACTTAAGGTCCGGTGACGCTAGGGTTGTAGAGATATATGTATGCGGAAACCCGAAAGTTGTTCGGAGTCCCGGATGAGATCCCGGACGTCACGAGAGGTTCCGGAATGGTCCGGAGGTGAAGAATTATATATAGGAAGTCCAGTTTTGGCCACCGGGAAAGTTTCGGGGGTTATCGGTATTGTACCGGGACCACCGGAAGGGTCCCGGGGGTCCACCGGGTGGGGCCACCTGTCCCGGAGGGCCCCGTGGGCTGAAAGTGGAGGGGAACCAGCCCCTAATGGGCTGGGGCGCCACTTTGGGCCTCCCCCCCATGCGCCTAGGGTTGGGAACCCTAGGGGGGGGGAGTTTCCCCTTGCCTTGGGGGGCAAGGCAACCCCTTCCCCCTTGGCCGCCGCCCCCCCCTTGGAGATCCCATCTCCAAGGGCTGCGCACCCCCCCTTGGGGGCCTATATAAAGGGGGGGGAGGGAGGGCAGCACACAACAGCCTTTGGCGCCTCCCTCCTCCCCTGCAACACCTCTCTCTCGCGCGCAGAAGCTCGGCGAAGCCTTGCCGGAGAGCCGCTACATCCACCACCACGCCGTCGTGCTGTTGGATCTCCATCAACCTCTCCTCCCCCCTTGCTGGATCAAGAAAGGAGGAGACGTCGCTGCACCGTACGTGTGTTGAACGCGGAGGTGCCGTCCGTTCGGCACTCGGTCATCGGTGATTTGGATCACGGCGAGTACGACTCCGTCATCCACGTTCATTGGAACGCTTCCGCTCGCGATCTACAAGGGTATGTAGATCCACTCCTTTCCCCTCGTTGCTAGTAGACTCCATAGATGCATCTTGGTGAGCGTAGGAAAATTTTAAATTATGCTACGATTCCCAACAGTTTGGGCGTCCCATTCATGCCTTGCAGACAGACAATGGGAAGGAGTTCGACAACGTCGAAGTTCGCACCCTCCTTGCCACACACGGCACGATTTTTCGTCTCACCTGCCCGTATACCTCGCAACAAAATGGTCGTGCCGAACGGATCCTTCGCATCCTCAATGATTGTGTGTGCACTCTTCTTTTCCACGCCAATGTCCCACCCCGGTTTTGGCCGAACGCTCTCTCCACCGCCTCTCTCCTCATCAACATTCGTCCAACTCGTGCTCGTGGGAACTTTGCCCCACATCATCTCCTCTTCGGTAGCCCACCCTCATATGATGATCTTCGTATTTTTGGTTGTCTCTGTTATCCTAGCATCGCCTCCACTACTCCTCATAAACTCGCACCTTGCTCTGTGGCATGCATCTTTCTCGGATACCCACCAAACACCAAAGGCTATCGTTGTTATGATCCGGTTTCCCACCGAGTTTTCACTTCTCGGCACGTTTACTTTGACGAGAGGCCTTTTCCTTTTCACCAGGTACCGCCGCCGGTCGACTCGCCATCGTCATACGCGCCTCCCGGTGCCCCTAGGGGAGAATGCTCCCTTGCGCTCGGGCCCCCTCCTGGCTTCGGGCCCCCTGCCGCGCGTGGGCCTTGTTGGAAATATGCCCTAGAGGCAATAATAAATAGGTTATTATTATATTTCCTTGTTCATGATAATCGTTTATTATCCATGCTAGAATTGTATTGATAGGAAACTCAGATACATGTGTGGATACATAGACAACACCATGTCCCTAGTAAGCCTCTAGTTGACTAGCTCGTTGATCAATAGATGGTTACGGTTTCCTGACCATGGACATTGGATGTCGTTGATAACGGGATCACATCATCAGGAGAATGATGTGATGGACGAGACCCAATCCTAAGCCTAGCACAAGATCGTGTAGTTCGTTTGCTCAGAGCTTTTCTAATGTCAAGTATCATTTCCTTAGACCATGAGATTGTGCAACTCCCGGATACCGTAGGAATGCTTTGGGTGTACCAAACGTCACAACGTAACTGGGTGGCTATAAAGGTGCACTACAGGTATCTCCGAAAGTGTCTGTTGGGTTGGCACGAATCGAGACTGGGATTTGTCACTCCGTGTAAATGGAGAGGTATCTCTGGGCCCACTCGGTAGGACATCATCATAATGTGCACAATGTGACCAAGGAGTTGATCACGGGATGATGTGAGTTACGGAACGAGTAAAGAGACTTGCCGGTAACGAGATTGAACAAGGTATCGGGATACCGACGATCGAATCTCGGGCAAGTAGCATACCGATAGACAAAGGGAATTGAATACGGGATTGATTGAATCTCCGACATCGTGGTTCATCCGATGAGATCATCGTGGAACATGTGGGAGCCAACATGGGTATCCAGATCCCGCTGTTGGTTATTGACCGCAGAACGTCTCGGTCATGTCTGCATGGTTCCCGAACCCGTAGGGTCTGCACACTTAAGGTTCGATGACGCTAGGGTTATAGGGAAAGTATGTACGTGGTTACAGAATGTTGTTCGGAGTCCCGGATGAGATCCCGGACGTCACGAGGAGTTCCGGAATGGTCCGGAGGTAAAGATTTATATATGGGAAGTCCTGTTTTGGTCACCGGAAAAGTTTCGGGTGATATCGATAATGTACCGGGACCACCGGGAGGGTCCCGGGGGTCCACCCAGTGGGGCCACCAGCCCCAGAAGGCTGCGTGGGCCAAGTGTGGGAGGGGACCAGCCCTAGGTGGGCTGGTGCGCCCCCCACCAAGGCCCAAGGCGCATGGGAGAGTGGGAGGGGGCAAACCCTAGGTCCAGATGGGCCTTAGGGCCCATCTAGTGGGGCGCCCCCCCTCTCCTCCCCTTGGCCGCCCCCCTTGATGGGATCTAGGGCTGGCCGCCTCCTCTTGGGGTGGGAACCCTAGAGGGGGCGCAGCCCCCTCCCCCCTATATATAGTTGAGGTTTGGGCTGCCCAAGACACATGAGAACGTCTCTCTTTCGGCGCAGCCCTACCCCTCTCCCTCCTCCTCCTCTCCCGCGGTGCTTGGCGAAGCCCTACGGGATTGCCACGCTCCTCCATCTCCACCACGCCGTCGTGCTGCTGCTGGATGGAGTCTTCCCCAACCTCTCCCTCTCTCCTTACTGGATCAAGGCGTGGGAGACGTCACCGGGCTGCACGTGTGTTGAACGCGGAGGCACCGTTCTTCGGTGCTTAGATCGGAATCAACCGCGATCTGAATCGCTACGAGTACGACTCCTTCATCCGCGTTCTTGCAACGCTTCCGCATCGCGATCTACAAGGGTATGTAGATGCACTCTCCTCCCCCTCGTTGCTAGATTACTCCATAGATTGATCTTGGTGATGCGTAGAAAATTTTGAATTTCTGCTACGTTCCCCTACAGTGGCATCATGAGCTAGGTCTATGCGTAGTTTCTATGCACGAGTAGAACACAAAGTAGTTGTGGGCGTCGATGTTGTCAATTCTTCTTGCCGCTACTAGTCTTATCTTGTTTCGGCGGCATTGTGGGATGAAGCGGCCCGGACCGACCTTACACGTACGCTTACGTGAGACAAGTTCCACCGACTGACATGCACTGGTTGCATAAGGTGGCTACCGGGTGTCTGTCTCTCCCACTTTAGTCGGAACGGATTCGATGAAAAGGGTCCTTATGAAGGGTAAATAGAAATTGGCATATCACGTTGTGGTTTTACGTAGGTAAGAAACGTTCTTGCTAGAAACCTATACAAGCCACGTAAAAACTTGCAACAACAATTAGAGGACGTCTAACTTGTTTTTGCAGCATGTGCTATGTGATGTGATATGGCCAGAAGATGTGATGAATGATATATGTGATGTATGAGATTGATCATATTCTTGTAATAGGAATCACGACTTGCATGTCGATGAGTATGACAACCGGCAGGAGCCATAGGAGTTGTCTTTATTTTTTGTATGACCTGCGTGTCATTGAATAACGCCATGTAAATTACTTTACTTTATTGCTAAGCGCGTTAGCCATAGAAGTAGAAGTAATCGTTGGCGTGACAACTTCATGAAGACACAATGATGGAGATCATGATGATGGAGATCATGGTGTCATGCCGGTGACAAAGATGATCATGGTGCCCCGAAGATGGAGATCAAAGGAGCAAAATGATATTGGCCATATCATGTCACTATTTGATTGCATGTGATGTTTATCACGTTTACATCTTATTTGCTTAGAACGACGGTAGCATAAATAAGATGATCCCTCACTAAAAATTTCAAGAGACGTGTTCCCCCTAACTGTGCACCGTTGCGAAGGTTCGTTGTTTCGAAGCACCACGTGATGATCGGGTGTGATAGATTCTAACGTTCGAATACAACGGGTGTTGACGAGCCTAGCATGTACAGACATGGCCTCGGAACACATGCAAAACATTTAGGTTGACTTGACGAGCCTAGCATGTACAGACATGGCCTCGGAACACAAGAGCTCGAAAGGTCGAACATGAGTCGTATAGTAGATACGATCAACATGGAGATGTTCACCGATGATGACTAGTCCGTCTCACGTGATGATCGGACACGGCCTAGTTTGACTCGGATCATGTATCACTTAGATGACTAGAGGGATGTCTATCTGAGTGGGAGTTCATTAATCAGATGAACTTAATTATCATGAACATAGTCAGAAGGTCTTTGCAAATTATGTCATAGCTTGCGCTTTAGTTCTACTGGTTAAGATATGTTCCTAGAGAAAAATTTAGTTGAAAGTTGGTAGTAGCAATTATGCGGACTGGGTCCGTAAACTGAGGATTGTCCTCATTGCTGCACAGAAGGCTTATGTCCTTAATGCACCGCTCGGTGTGCTGAACCTCAGCGTCGTCTGTAGATGTTGCGGAACATCTGACATACACGTTTTGATAACTACGTGATAGTTCAGTGCGTAATGCTAACGGTTTAGAATTGTGGCACCAAAGACGGTTTTGAAACGTCGCAGAACATATGAGATGTTCCGAAGACTGAAATTGGGATTTCAGACTAGTGCCCACGTCAAGAGGTATGAGACCTCTGACAAGTTTCTTAAGCCTGCAAACTAAGGGAGAAAAGCTCAATCGTTGAGCATGTGCTCAGATTGTCTGAGTACCACAATCGCTTGAATCGAGTGGGAGTTAATCTCCCAGATGAGATAGTGATGGTTCTCCATAGTCACTGCCACCAAGCTAGTAGAGCTTCGTGATGAACTATAACATATCAGGGATAGTTATGATGATCCTTGAGCTATTCGCGATGTTTGACACCGCGAAAGTAGAAATCAAGAAGGAGCATCAATTTTTGATGGTTAGTAAAACCACTAGTTTCTAGAAGGGCAAGGGCAAAAGGGATACTTCATGAAACAGCAAATCGTTTGCTGCTCTAGTGAAGAATCCCAAGGTTGAACCCAAACCCGAGACTAAGTGCTTCTGTAATGAGGGGAACGGTCACTGAAGCAGTACTACCCTAGATACTTGGTAGATGAGAAGGCGGGCAAGGTCGACAGAAGTATATTGGATATGCGTTATATGAATGTGTACTTTACTAGTACTCCTAGCAGCACTAGGGTATTAGATACCGGTTCGGTTGCTAAGTGTTAGTAACTCGAAATAAAAGCTGCGGAATAAACGGAGACTAGCTAAAGGTGAGATGACGATATGTGTTGGAAGTGTTTCCAAGGTTGATGTGATCAAGCATCGCATGCTCCCTCTACCATCGAGATTTGGTGTTTGCGTTGAGCATGATTAGATTATGTTTATCGCAATACGGTTATTCATTTAAGGAGAATAATGGTTGCTCTGTTTATTTGAATAATACCTTCAATGGTCTTGCACCTAAAATAAATCTCGATCGTAGTGATACACATGTTCGTACCAAAGGATATAAAATAGTAATGATAGTTCCACATACTTGTGGCACTGCCATTTGAGTCATATTGGTATAGAACGCATGAAGAAGCTCCATGTAGATGGATCTTTGGACTCAGCCGTTTTTGAAAAGATTGAGACATGCGAACCATGTCTATTGGTATATATGCATGAAGAAACTCCATGTAGATGGATCGTTTGGACTCACCTGATTTTGAATCACCTGAGACATGCAAATCATACCACATGGGCAAGATGACTGAAAGGCCTCATTTTCAGTAAGATGAAACAAGAGACCAACTTATTGGAAGTAATACATTTTGATGTATGCAGTCCAATGAGTGCTGAGGCATGCAGTGGATATCGTTATGTTCTTACTTCACAGATGGTTTGAGTAGATGTTGAGTGTATTTGCTTGATAAAACACAAGTCTGAATTATTGAAAGGTTCAAGTAATTTCAGAGTGAAGTTGAAGATCGTAGTGACAAGAGGATAAAATGTCTGTGATATGATCATAGAGATGAGTATCTGAGTTACGAGTTTGGCACACAATTAAGACATTGTGGAAAGTGTTTCACAATTAATACCACCTGGAACACCATAGTGTGATGGTGTGTCCGAACATCATAACTACACCCTATAGGATATGGTGCATACCATGATGTCTCTTATCGAATTACCACTATCGTTTATGGGTTAGGCATTAGAGACAACCGCATTCACTTTAAAAGGGGCACCACGCAATTCCGTTGAGATGACACCGTTTAGAGAAACCTAAGTTGTCGTTTCTTAAAAGTTTGGGGCTGCGATGCTTATGTGAAAAAGTTTCAGGCTGATAAGCTCGAACCCAAAGCGGATAAATGCGTCTTCATAGAATACCCAAAACAGTTGGGTATGCCTCCTATTTCAGATCTGGAAGCAAAAAGTAATTGCTTCTAGAAACAGGTCCTTTCTCGAGGAAAAGTTTCTCTCGAAAGAATTGAGTGGGAGGATGGTGGAGACTTGATGAGGTTATTGAACCATAACTTCAACTAGTGTGTAGCAGGGCACAGGACGTTGTTCCTGTGGCACCTACACCAATTGAAGTGGAAGCTTATGATAGTGATCATGAAACTTCGGATCAAGTCACTACCAAACCTCGTAGGACGACGAGGATGCGTGCTACTTCAGAGTGGTACGTGATCCTGTCTGAGATATCATGTTGTTGGACAATACTGAACCTACGAGCTATGGAGAAGCGATGGTGGGCCCATATTTCGACAAATGGTTAGAAGCCATGAAATCCGAGATAAATGGATCTTTGAGAAGAAGACGGACGTGGACGGTAATGTTACCGTCTAGGAAGTTAGATGATTTGGAATGATGAGGGGTGATTAGTGATTAGAGGTTAAATTGAGCAGTGATGAGGGGTGGTGATTAGAGATTAGAGGTTAAAATAATTCAGAAATTTGAAAATAAAAAATTCAAAAAAACCGGGACTAAAGGTGGAGCTCCAGGCTGCGGCCACGTGGACGGCCTTTAGTCCCGGTTCGTGTAAGAACCAGGACTAAAGGGGATGCTTTGGTAACGACCCTGGAGGCTTTAGTAACGACCCTTTAGTACCAGTTCCAGAACCGGGACTAAAGGCTCCTCTCCGTCTCTCACAGCGCATGCATGATCATCACGTATATACTATCACTGTACCGAAATACTTGTAGCTGGAGTAAGTATTTTGGTACAGAAGGAGTACTTCCCAGCTGTACTAGCAACTGTTGCTTTCATCGGTGGCAGTTCGCTTTTGCCGCCACTAAAAAAAAAAGGTTCGCTTTTGCCGCGGGGAAACGATCTGTTAATGTTAATGGGCCTTTTCTCTTCCAGGGCCATACAATGATACAAACTCCCCCAATGGCGCAGCTGTGTTCGCATTACCATGTTCTATAATCTATATCTATACATATCTATCTATATCTATACCTACTAATAAAAGAAATAGGTATTCTTAGTCCGTCATGCTATTTTGTAGAAAACCCCTTGATGTTTCTAACATTAAACCCGCAGTACATATCAAACGTTTTTTAAAATACTCATATCTTTTAAACCGTAACTCCAAATTTAACATATTATATATGAAATTTGATTAGAAAAATATGTAGAATATAAATATGATGTTATTTTACCTGTTAAATTTAAAAAAAAAATATCTAGGCACCAATGTTAATCAGCAGTGCATTATCTGTCTTTTTTTTCATACCGGTACTGATTCAGATTGGGGATGAACACCTCATCAAAATCAGGATTGGACATCAAATTGAAGATAAATTTGTTAGAGACACCAATAAATAAGGACATGCATGACAAGAAATAAAAGGACCAAATAAAGATGGGATGTCCGTTATAAAATAATAAAAGAGAAAATGCAGAGGAGATCCGATAAAGATGAGATGTTGTGCTATTCTCCTATATATATAAGAAAAAAAAGAGGACTTGCATGAAAAAAGTAAAAAGAAGGCATGCATGACAAAAAATAAAATAGAAGACAAGTTTGATAAGAAATAAATAGTGATGAAACAGGGACCAATACCTACGACATGTATGACAAGAAATAGTGATGAAATAGGAGCGCAAGTACCTGCGTCAACATGAGGCCAGGAAAAATGTTCTTTTCCAGATAAAAAAATCTCTTTTTTGATGATAAAAAACCCTGTATCTTATTAACAACCTTTTTAACTCTTCATGTATTTAAGAAATAACTACAAATTCTCAGATTATAAAACTTTTTTGGTAAATTAAGAGTGTGTAGTATTTTTTCTTCCGTTGCAACACACGGACCTTTTTGCTAATTTGTCTAAAAAAATAGCATTGTTCTATAATTATATGTGCTCGTTCAAGTTGTATCCTCTGCAAAGCACGTACGTACGTTGCCTTGGTGGCGACAATATACTAGTATAATCTAAGCTAGTTAAAATTTGGTAATGCAAAGTTCTGCGTTTGTACTACTCTACGCCCCCATAAAAAAAGACGACGATAACTGCCACACGTGTGGGTGTTAAGAGGTTTGCTCACACGTTTTGTGTGATGTCTAAGAGAACCAGCCTACACGCCTACGTGTGGGCAAAACAATTAGCGCCCACACGTCTACTTTTTCCTTGCGGTCTCTCTCACACGCCTACGTATGGGCAAAATGCATAACGCCCACACGACCTCTCTCAGCCACCTATCTCACGGTCTCGCACGCCCCGCGTGACAGTCACCACGCGTCCCCACAGTTGCCATGGTCCGGACCCTCTTCATTGTCCGTTTAACTGCAGTTGTCATATCGCTGAACTATAGTTGCCATGTCGAACAACTACAGTTGCCATGGTTGCTCAACTGCAGTTGTCATCTCAAGTCAAGTGCCAGATGCCATTTTGGACAACTGCAGCTGTTGCCATGTATGGTCTGGTTTACTATAGTTGCCATGATTTGAAAACTTTAGAGGTTGCCACCTACTAACACTAAGCAGTTGCCATGTATGATCTGGTTTACTACAGTTGTCATGATTTGAAAACCTTAGGAGTTGCCACCTACTAACACTAGGCAGTTGCCGTGTAGCGCTACAAAAAGACATGGCAAAACAACATGTTCGGATAAAAGAAAGAGTTGCCATCTGCTTACAAAGCACACTAGGGCAGTTGTCGTGTAACCTGCAAAACACATGGCAACTGACATGTTCGGGTAAAAAAATAGAGTTGTCATCTGCTTACAAGCACGCTAGGGCAGTTGCCATGTACACTGCAAAACGCATGAAAACTGGCAGCTTGGGTGTGGAAAGAGGAGATGGGCGTCTGGGCGAGATGGCAAATGCCCACACACCAGCCCTTGTGCGTGAGTGAAAACTAGCGTGTGGACGAACTGCTAAACGCCCACATACCGGCCCCTCCGTGTGGTGAAACGAACGTGTGGGCTACCGGGTGAATGCCCACACACCAGCCAAGTCCTACATGGCACCACAAACATGCCAAGATTCATGAACCCACAAACGTACGCGGATCCACGCGTGTGGGTGAGATGCAAACGCCCACACGTGTGGGCGTTAGTGTTCCCGTAAAAAAAAGGAGACAAACAACTAGCAAGGCGGTTTGATGCCGCGTTCGTCAGTTGGTTCCCGTTAGGGACACCCCAGCTCGGCCCCGCGACGCCTACCCTAGGCGACACAGGCAGCAGCCGGCAACTGCGCCGCGGCCGGCCCACCCCTTCTCCGGCTACCCCCTGCCGACGTTAGAGACCACTACCGGGCGAAACCCGCGTCGTAGCGGCGGCGGCGTGATTTCCCCCCTGTGGTGCGGCTCTCCTCATGCGAGGCCCCGCCGCTGGCGGCCCGCCACCTAGTGGCTCGTCGGCGCCCCTCCTGGCGGCCTGACGGCCGACGACGTTCGTCCTGGTGGTGGATCCGGTGGTGTCTCTCCCTCCCGCGCTTCCAGGTGGCCTTCCCGATGGTGCCCCTCTGGGTCAAATCTGGCGTCGCCGCCGCAGTCCGTCCCCGCCGTCGTCACCGGCATTGCCCTGGCGCGACGCGTCCCCCACCTCCGCCCTCCCGTATGCTCCGCCTCGCTTGGCCACCCAACTCCCCTGGCTCTGGTTGTCCGGCGTCCTCCCGGCGACAGGACCTTGTCCCGGCCATGAATCCAATAAACAAGTTCTCAAAAAAATCCAATAAACAAAACGAGGTCGCGCAAGTGTAGTGATTTTTTTTAACACAGTACAGACGCAAGCGCTCATATACACGCACATACACTCATCCCTATGAACGCACACACGCATACCCTACCCCTATGAGCACCTCATAAAGACTGAGCCGACATATCATCTTCAAATTTACGAAGTTACCGTAGACACCTCGTCGTCGAGATGCCAACTACTGGTAGTACGCCTAACCAGTTATACTACTCACGTACGTACTTCTACCAAAGGCTTTGCCCTGCCTAGTTTAAGCCAAAACTCTCACATCTCTCGTGGGGCCCATGCCGTACAGTCCGGAATCACGGGCAGCGCTCCAGCGGTGGGAGTCCGGCTTTAGTTTTCCGTTATAGTGGACTCCGTTCTGTACTCTAATAATGGCGTCTACCTCACCATATCTTAGGCCTGTTTTGTCATTGTTTGTGCTCTGCTTGGTTGTGCTCTGCTTGATGTCAGTCTCGATCCCCCACTTGCCTTTGGAGCTTGCGTGATCGTTCCTGTTAAACTAATAACTCCTGGGCAAACCCTAAGTAGATGATAAGTATTGCTATGCTATATACCATCGCTTAACAATGATGTTATTATGTTATTAACTTTTGTTGGCAGATGCATAGTGGTGTACGTACGTAGTATTCACGTAAAAGTGGATTTTTGTGGCCAGCCAGCAAACAGTTTAAGAATTCATCCTATCGGTCTTCACAATCACTCTCTCTAAATATAAATTCATGGCGATGACAACACTCGCGTCTTAACCCCGCCTAGCTTTGTTCGAAGTTGAATTTGTCTCCGCGTCCACATCAAAGGACACGGACACTTTTAGACTTTGACGATAATCGCTCAGTTGTTTGCTTGGCTACTCGTCGGTGGCCACGCAAGCATGCATCGGTCGATCGAGATGGGCATGTTCTTATCAGGTTCTCGGATGTTCTGCTGAATATCCTGACCGAAATTCAAACCCGAGTCACCCCATGCTATTATGACGCAATTATCGGCCACGACGATAAAATCAACGAGACAGTCTTCTTACTAAATGCAATACAATCCAGTCCGACCAATGACATAAGCAAATTAATCAAGTTGCAGTCAAGGCAAAAAACTGAAGTTCACGGGTTGGATTGGATGATTGTATCAGCGCTGTTTAAAAAATCCTAGATATTTTGACCCAAATTAGCTAATCCCGTGGAACTGATCAACGGTTTTGCCGTTGCTTTCTGTTAGACTCTGTATATACTGGGCCCCATTTTGTAATTGTGTTGTACATTATTATGTACCTCTCTATATAATGGAAAGGCCACCCCACGTTGGAGGTGTGCCAAACCCTAAAACCCTTGTCTATTATGGTATCCGACCTAACGATCTAATGTCTTCCGCTCGCCTCCGCCGCCAGCCGCCGCCGTCGCCTCAAGCGCCGCCGGCACCGCGGTCTCCTTCCCCGCCCTTCTGCCGCCGGCCCCCATCCACATGGACCACTTGTTCCTCCCGCCGTCCCTCGCGCGTCTCCTCAACGCCGGGACTGTGCCCTACACGGAGGATGGATCGCTCGGCCCCCTGCAGACCCAATCGGCGGGGTCTCTCTTCGCCGGCCCGGTGTCTTCGCTGTACGCCGGCGTGTCATCCTCATCGCCCGCTGCTTCGGCCCGGTCCCAGCAACCGCCGCCGCCTCCGGCTGCCATGCACTCCCTTGTGCCCGCGCCGCCGCCACCTACTGCGTCGCACCAGATGCGTGCGGTCGCACCTGCTCCGGCTGCCTCCATCTACACCGCAGTCGGCCCTACTGTTGCCGACGTCGCCCATGTCAATCACGGCGGCCCTGGCGGCTACCCGCTGTATGTGGCCTCGTACGGCCCATCGCCACCTGCGCGTCCCTCCTATGGCGCGTACCCTGGCCAGGGCGCGTATCCGGCTCCGCCGCCCTATGGTGCGCCCTACCCATACGGCGCCTCACACATGTATGCACCGGCTGCGGCTCCGTCTGCACCGATGCCCTCTCCTACGCCATATGTGGATGCTGAAGCTGCTCTGGCCGCGATCTCCTCGCCGCCGTTTTTGTTCTCGCACCTCCTTCCGGTGAAGCTTAAACCGGACAATTATCTGTACTGGCGTGCTCAGGTGCTACCTCTCCTTCGCAACCATTATTTGGAGGGGTTCGTCAACGGTACCCTGTCGTGTCCACCGCCACATCATCCGATGTTCCGTGCGTGGATCGCTCAGGACCAGGCCATCCTCTCAGCCATCCAGTCTTGTCTGGGTGAGGGTGTGGCCGGGCTCGTCCTCTCATGAGGTGTGGGACATCCTGGAGTCGAGTTTTTCGTCTCGGTCTACTGCTCAATCCATGGCCATCCGTGCCAAGCTTGGTGAAACTCGCAAGGACAATGGTACGGTGACCGCCTTCTACAACAAGATCAAGAAGTTGGCCGACACTCTTGCTTCCATTGGAGAGCCCCTTCATGACAGCGAGTTCACATCCTTCATCCTAGCCGGCCTCGACAGCGACTACGACTCGCTTGCCGAGGTGATTAATGAACGCAAGGAGCCTCTTCGTCCTCAGGAACTCTAAAGTCGTCTCCTGTGTACGGAGCAACGGCTCAATGCGCGCCGCCCCGACGTCTCCATTGACTCCTGCGTCAATGCCGTGTCCCGCGGCAAAGGCGGCGGCCGTGGCCCCTCTGCAGCTTCGTCCTCGGGAGGGGGGGGGGGCAAGTCCGGTGGTGGTGCACCCTCGGCACAGCAGCAGCAGGCCCCGCGTCCTGGCGCCCCGGTAGTTGTCGTTGACGGCCGCGCCTGCGCCTGCTGTACCGCCTGTGGTTCGGCTCAGCCATGTCAGCTCTGTGGCCTACCTCGCCATGTCGCCTCCCGCTGTCATCGCCGGTTCAAGACGGACTTCCACGGCCTCGGCAATAATGGCAAGGGTAACGAACGTCAAGTTAACATGGCGCAACAGGGTCACACTCCTTCTTATCCTGTTGATCCTTCTTGGTACATGGATACTGGAGCAACAATGCATGTCACGAACGAGCTGGGCAAGCTAACTGTTCAGCAGCCTTGCCGCGGGCATGACAAGGTTCACACAGCTAACGGGGCAGGTATGCACATTTTGCATGTTGGTCAGGCATCACTTCTCACAAACACCTCTAGGACATTGCATCTTAGAAATGTTCTTCGTGTTCCCACAGTTGCACGTAACTTACTCTCTCTTCCTAAACTTACACAGGATAATAATGTTTTCTGTGAGTTTCACCCGTTTCATCTCTTTGTTAAGGATCGTGCTACGAGGAACATACTTCTTAGAGGTCGCTACCGCCGTGGTTTATATGCTCTTGATGCCCCCACCGACGTTCCTGCTCCTGCTGCTGCGTTCCAAGTCTTCAGTGCCGTTTGTGTGTCTCCTTCACTATGGCACTCTCGCCTTGGTCACCCAGCATCACCCATTATTCGCCATGTCCTCCAGTGTCATGAGCTACCGTCCGAGTCTAGTAATAAAGATGCTGCCGTCTGTGATGCCTGTCAACAAGGCAAGAGTCATCAGTTACCTTTTTTTTTGTTTCTACACATATAGTCAAAACTCCTCTTGAGCTTGTGTTTTCAGATGTATGGGGTCCTGCCCAGCTGTCCGTTAGTGGGCACGAATATTATGTCAGATTCATTGATGCTTATAGTCGCTTTACCTGGATTTATCTTAATAAGCATAAGTCTGATGTGTTTAATGTGTTTTTACAATTTCAAGCACATGTTGAGCGACTCCTTAATCATAAAATCATTCATGTACAGTCAGACTGGGGGGTGAGTACCGCAATCTCAGTACTTTCTTTGAAAAACTTGGAATTGCTCATCGTTCTTGCCCACATACACATCAGCAGAATGGTTCAGCTGAACGTAAGCACTGTCATATTGTTGAAACTGGGTTAACCTTGCTTGCTCATGCATCTGCCCCGTTTCGTTTTTGGAGTGATGCTTTTACTACAGCCTGTTTTCTTATAAATAGGCTTCCTTCGCGGCTCCTTCATATGAAAACTCCACCTGAACTCTTGCTTGGTTAGACTCCTGATTACACGTTTCTTAAAGTGTTCGGTTGTGCGTGTTGGCCGCATCTCCGTTCGTATAATAATCGCAAGCTTGAGTTCCGTTCAAAGAAGTGTGTCTTTCTGGGGTACAGTTCCGTTTACAAAGGGTATAAGTGCCTTCATGTCCCGTCTAATTGTGTGTATATCTCCCGAGATGTCGTTTTCGATGAGCACGTTTTTCCCTTTGCTGTTCTTCCCCCACCTGACACAAGCTCCACACCGCCAGTGCACCCATCCACTATATTGCTTGATCAATTTGTAGATTCTGCACATTCGCCCTCTTTGTTGTCTAACCATGGTGCAGGTATTGGGAGATGTGCGCGGCTGGAGCTCCTGGACGAGGTTGACCCTCCGGCTCCCTCGTCCCCGACTGCTACGTCATCCTCGCCCGCTCACGTCGATCGGCTGGCTTCGTGCATGTCCCATGCAACGAGCCCGCCTGCGCCCGCGATCGCAGCTGCTGTGCCGCGCGTCAACACTCCGGCCCAGCGGGCCGTCTCGTCTGCACCGGCGTCCCCGACACCGACGCCAGGGCCATCCTCTGGACCGACGCCTGGGCCGTCACCTGCACCGACGCATGGGCCGTCCCCGCCTGGGAGCCCCCCCGCCGTCCTCGTCGCCTGTTCGGCACTTGTCCCACTCGCCTGGATCGGCGTCGCCCTCCAGTGGGTTGGCGTCTCCTGCTGCGTCTTCCTCGTCACCGTCACCGACTGCATCGGCATCTGCCATGACGGATGCTGCCTCTCCTTCGTCATCCTCACCGTCGATTTCGTCACCTGCTCCGCCCCCTGTGTTGCGTCCTCATACACGCAACAAAAGTGGGGTGTTTCGTCCTAAGGAACGCACGGATGGCACGGTTGCCTGGCTTGCGACTTGCATGGCGCAGGCCCAGTCCGACCCTACTGCTGAGCCTCGGCATTTTCAGGCTGCCCTGAGTATCCCTCACTGGCGTACTGCGATGGAACAAGAATACCACGCTCTTCTTAAGAATGAAACGTGATGACTGGTTCCTCCCAAGGCTGGTGTCAACATCATTGATTCGAAGTGGGTTTTCAAGGTAAAGAAACATGCTGATGGTTCTATCGAGAGATACAAGGCTCGACTGGTTGCTAAAGGATTCAAACAGCGCCATGGCCTTGATTATGAGGACACCTTCAGTCCAGTGGTCAAACCTACCACGATCCGGCTTCTGCTCTCACTGGCTATTACCCGTGGATGGTCTCTTCGTCAGCTTGATGTTCAGAATGCTTTCCTTCATGGTGTTCTTAAGGAGGAGGTTTACATGCGTCAGCCTCCCGGTTTCGTTGATCCAGCTCGTCCGCAGCATCTGTGTCGTCTTGTTAAGGCACTCTATGGCCTGAAGCAGGCTCCGCGTGCTTGGCATGCGCGTCTTGGCACCACCCTTCGGGCTCATGGATTTGTTCCCTCTCTGGCTGATACCTCGTTATTTCTTCTTCAGCGACCTACAGTTACTATGTACCTACTGGTCTATGTTGACGATATCATCCTGGTCAGCTCCTCGGACTATGCTGCGGATCGCTTGGTTTCTGCTTTGAGTGCTGATTTTGCGGTTAAGGATCTTGGGCAGCTTCACTATTTCCTTGGGCTCGAAGTTTTGTCCTCTGGTTCCGGCTTGACTCTCACTCAGCAGAAGTATTCTCTCGATATTCTTCGACGGTCTGGTATGCTCCAGTGCAAGACGGCTACTACACCTATGTCCTCCACTGACCGACTATCTGCTCTCGATGGTTCTCTCCTCTCTGCTGATGAGGCTACTGAGTATCGCAGTATTGTTGGCGGCTTGCAGTACTTGTCTATCACTCGTCCTGATATCTCCTATGCTGTCAACCGTGTCTGCCAGTTTCTTCATGCTCCTCGAGACTCTCACTGGACTGCGGTTAAGCGCATCTTGCGCTACATCCGGTTCACTTCTTCTTATGGCTTGCATCTGCAACCGGCCCCCTCTGAAGTTCTCTCTGCGTTCTCTGATGCAGACTGGACTGGGAGTCCGGATGACAGACGATCAATGGGGGGATATGCAGTGTTCCTTGGTTCGAACTTGATCGCCTGGAGTGCTCGTAAACAAGCAACGGTGTCCCGCAGTAGCACCGAAGCTGAGTACAAAGCAGTTGCAAATGCCACAGCAGAGCTTATTTGGATACAGTTTTTGCTCAGAGAGTTGAAGATCCCTCAGAAGCAGCCGCCGGTACTTTGGTGTGATAACATTGGTGCGACGTATTTGTCTTCAAATCCAGTCTTTCATGCTCGCACCAAACACATCGAAGTTGATTATCATTTTGTCAGGGAACGTGTTGCCCAGAAACTGCTTCTTATCAAGTTCATCTCCTCGAAAGATCAACTTGCTGGCATCTTCACGAAGCCACTGCCTCTTCCTCAGTTTGAAGGGTGTAGGCACAATCTCAACCTGGTGAATTCTTCTGAGCACGGTTAAGATTGAGGGAGGGTGTTAGACTCTGTATATACTGGGTCCCACTTTGTAATTGTGTTGTACATTATTATGTACCTCTCTATATAATGGAAAGGCCACCCCACGTGTTGGAGCTGTGCCACAAACCCTAAAACCCTTGTCTATTACTTTCCGGCGGTTTTGTACATCTACGTTACGGCGCGGGTAGTAGTCGAGCATTTCTTCCCGTTCACCTGCAGGCAACGACCGCAGAGAAAAAGAAGATGAGCGCGGCTCGGTCGGATGTCAGTGAATGCTTTGGACTGGCATGTGTCCGTATGGAGATCTGCCTAATTTTGATTAGCAGATAGCCCCTACGTCGCCCCCATGTCGTTGCCTAGCTACTCACACGCAGAGGAGAGCTTGTCCTGAAGCCCAACCGAAAGCGAGTGAATCAAATCAAAGCAATTAAATTAAACTACTTCCTCCGTCTCATAATATAAGAACGTTTTTTACACTACTATTACTGTAGTACTCCCTCCGTCTAGGTGAATAATAAACTAACTACTAAGCCAAGCACGACTCGGCGGCTATGTACGTACATAGGTACATAGACTTGTGTTTTGCTGCGCTGCACATGGCCTCTTGTCTATCCGACCCCAAATGGCTGATCTTGACACGTACATCATTGGACGGACACTATGAATCTAATGGTTTTTGTTAGTGAATGTGACGACTAGTTCTGAAGCAATACAATTCTGAAAAACCCAATTTCATGCCCAAGCTCATTTGCACCCGGTCAGAAAACAAATAAAAAAATTCAAAAAAATTCAAACAAATTCATTGACAGACAATTGTATGCGTGAGGTTCGCTTCAAATTTCAACTTATTTGGACATCTGAGCAGCTCTCAGCAAAAGAAAAAACAAATCGGGTCAGAACAGTGTGAACAGTAAACTTTTTTACAGACCCTGAATTTGTCTTTTTTGCTAGGAGTAGCTTAGATGTCCAAATGAGTTGAAACTTGAAGCGCACCTCACGCACAAACTTATCTACCACACAAAAAAATTGGCATTTTTTGAAATTTTTTAGTATTTATTTTGATTTTTTTCGTCAGAGGGGGTGCAAATGAGCTCGGGAGCAGAAACGCCGCACTCTACAATTCTTCTTCTTCTTCTTCTTCTTCTTCTTCTTCTTTAACACAAGCAATACAATTTCTTCAAAGTTCTGGAATATTAGCAGCGAAGTCGCAGTCCCTTGCTCGAGGACAAATGATGACGATGACACCTGCTTGGAGAGAAAGGGATGACGATCCTGCCTATGTGCTATCTGGACGAGACTCTCTTCAGACTATGTGGCCTATCCTGTGCGTGTTGTTCTTATCCTTGAGGGCGTCATTCTTGGAGGTGTACATGAGCTCAAGGGACCAGTGGACGGCTTCTTTGGGGGCTGCTTCATCTTAGACATTAATGGTGGTGATCCTTGGCGGCGTGGCGCAGTGGGACTCGACGCCCGATGCGCAAAGATGGACTCACGCAGGAAGAGGACGTTACCTGGCGTCATGGTGGCGTCGACGGCAGAGAGGCCTGGTAAGGTCGACGCGTTTGTTTTCACTAGTTTTCACTCTGAAAATGGATTGGTGGAAGATGATGGCGATGACACATGAGAGTGCATCAGACCGGTTTGTACCCCAAACCTAATATGCGGCTTTGTTGGGGCCTCCGTCTTTAAATGTTAGGCTTTAATGTGATGTTTGTTTGGTATTAGGCTTAAACTATCGACACCCCTTCATCAAGTGGATAGGAGTAGCGAAAATTGTTGCTAAGATGGTGACTTCAGACTACATGATGTACTACTTTGTAAGGGAGTTTAAGAATAATTAATAAAATGGCTGCATGCATCGCTCAGATGCAGAGACCGGGGTAATCCTCCTTTTCTAAAAAATAAAATAAAAAATCATGTGTGCACTATTCAACTGACTGAGTTCTCACCTGTTTTTTTTGTTAATTACATACATTTACGATTTTATTTTACTTAATGGATGAGGCACATTTTTTTTACTCCGTTTTGAAAAAAGTTCTGGAAAATCCTATACACACGCACTGTATGGCTCTATATGCACTCAGCTATATTGAACCTGCCCATTAAACCTAGATTTTCAGGTTAAAAAAAACATCCACATGCCCAAGTTGTTTAGCAGTACTATCAAATGGTCAATCATTGTTGTACACCATTGTGCTCCATGACAGGCTGCCAGAGCTGCTAGAGCTAGCTGGAGATCCATGGAGGTGCATTGTATTTTACACCATCAGATCCTGTATCAAACTTTTGCAGTGGCAAAATCATCCATTTCACTCACATGAGGCCAACCTTGCGGCTTACATGATGTGTTATCAAGACCTCAAAATCCCTAGCAAAAAAGAGTAAGAAGAGGCTTCATGCAGCTACGAGAGCTTGATCTAGAGCTAGCTACAAGAACACTCAGAAGAAGAAGAAGAATTCCCACAAGACAGCAGGTCCTAAAATTGTTGAGGTGCAGTAGAAAATGCGGCTGAATCCTCGTTCTACCCTCCACCATCCCCGTGTGACCTCGCTATGTACAACATCCACGCAGGGGCAAATCGGTCAGAACACATCAGCTGGCAATTGGCGCTCTGGTGGTTCACCGATTTGCCTTCGCTAGGGGGAAAATTTCCAATCACGCCCTCCACTCCATGGCAGCCGAACGGGCAAGAAGGCTAGTAGTAGAGCGCGGCGTCGTCACTGTCCGTGCCCTGGCAGCCGGGGTCGGAGAGGCCGAGGAGGAGGCGGCGGAAGTTTGCGACGGCGCAGGGGATGCGGAGCGCGCCCGGGTGGCCGTAGCCGTACTCCTGTGCGGCGCGCCGGAGCAGGGCCTTGAACGCCGGCTGGCCCAGGAGCTCTGCCCGCACGGCGAAGCGCTCCACGGGGCCGCCCTCCTCGCCCACGCACACCGGCACGTGCCCCTCCGGCACCCGCGCCCCGCGGCCGAGCCTCCGCGCGCCGAAGAACGACGAGGACGACGACGTAGCGGCCGTGGAGGAGGCCTTCGCGGCCGCGTCCGGCCGGAGCGGCTGGTACGCGGCGGCTGCGCAGGCGTCGGCCGCGGCCACGCGGGAGAGCCGTCTGAGCAGTCGCTTCATGTCGCTGCTGCTTCGGTTGACGCCGGAGACCTTGAGACCCGGAAGCGGAGGCCGGAGGCGGCGGCGGTGGCTGGTTCTTGGCGAGGGACGACACTAGAGTTGAGAGGAAAGCACACAAGGCGTTTGTACTGAGGCGGCCATGGTGGCTCCTTATATAACGGAAGAGCTGCAAGTTGTGCGCTGCACTGCTCCTCTTGCCATTATTTCTCTTTGTTGGTAATTACAAATTCTTTGCTCGGAATGGACTGTATCATCCCTCTTCGGAATTATCAAACGTTTTGGATATTTTAATATGTATAATCCCTCTGTTTCTAAATATAAGTTCCTTTATGGATTTCAATAGAAACTACATACCGATTTATATTAGAATCTAAAAAAAGATTTATATTTAGGAATGGAGTGAGTGGTAACTATATACACTCTGAAATCAGTGAACAGAGACACCAAAATGTGTCTATAACTCTATATACATCTGATTTATGAAAAAAAAAGAACTTATAATTCAGAACCGAGGGAGTAGCACTTATTTGGCCAGCCTGCTTCCGGAACATGACGTTGATTTGTTAATTTCAAATTTTGGACCCCGTTTCATACAAAATCTAGCCAACCTCGCGAAAACGAAACTGGAACTGGTTTCTTGTTCCCACTTAAAATCAAGACAAAAGGGTATGGTCATCTGCTCCTTCAATTTTCAAATATATGTATAGTATATTTTCAAAAAAATTGCAAATGCTTGCCGTCCCACTACTAAACATGCAATTTAGTAATGACAAAATTGTGCTAGAAAATAAAGTGAGCGGTTAATTTCGTTGAACAGGACTATACACATAAAAAAAATATTAGCCTTACGTAGTTAAACTGTATTTCCTCCGTCCGGGTTTATTGTGCCCACTCGTATTTTGAGTGAAACTTCGATCCTATACCTAATTTTGCAAAATATTAGTGATATGCCACAAAATTAAATAATCGGATTCACATTAAAAAAATCAATGGCACTATTTTTGCTACATAGAACTCATGTTTTATTACAGAAATGTATGTTTAAACATTAAGGCCTTCTTTGGTTTGTAGGAATTTTGTGGAAATCTCATCGGATATGATTTGTATAGGAAAAATTTCTTTAGAGCCCTTTGATTTGTAGGAATAGAATTCTATTTCTGTGGAGAAATTCTTCCTATCCTCCATATTTTATAGGAAAATAAACACTAGCCCAGACTCAATGAAAAAAATCCTATGATATGAGCCATAGGGCATCTTCTTTCACAATCCTACTTATAGGATCTTAGATACATGTGATCTCATTTCCTATGACTTATTCATATGATTTTCCTACCCTATGAACAAAAGGAGGCCCGATTCAAAATATGAGGGGGCTTATAAAATCTAACGAAGGGAGCACGTTCATTCAGTGACCATGTCAGAACAGGGAGCATGGAGTGTGCACCTATATGTATGTGCATAGCCAGGCAGGGACTTCTTTTTTTCTTTTAAGGCGAGCGGAGAAAGAATTGAATGGGCTGGCGAGGTACGAGTGCGGGTACAGTTGGAGTACCCGGCGGGTACAAGGGGCAAGAAGCCGGTGGGGCGGGACCGATCGGATTGATTCGGGCTCGCGCCGGGACCGGCCCGTCCGGCCTGTTCCGTAGTCCCTTTCGTACGGTGCGCGTGGAGGCGAGAGAGTGAGGAGGTGAGCAAGATTTGGCTGTCATCGTGGAGCCCGCCTACTGACCTGGCACATGGAGGAGAGAGACAGTGAGACAAAGCAAGTGATTAGTACTAGGACTACAACTTGAAGAGAGAGATATAGAGAAAGTGAGAATCAAGTGATTGCACTAGACTGTTGAAGTGCTCAACTGTTGCCAACCCGTAGCAGTAGTTTTATCTTTTCCCACCTGGATTTTTCTCAGTGATAACACAAAATGGCAGAGCTCTAGAAATGCGTACCATCCTAAATGATTGAAAAAAAGGACCATATTGCTACTAGCATGTTAGGTATGGTGTGTCACTAGACTAGGCTGTAGTGTAGCATATGCACGCGCGCACTATACCGGTACCGGACGCTATCAGCTAGCAAGCTACGCGAAACATTTTCACGTGGAGGCAGGGGCCGGCAAGCATGCGTGCAGATATCCTCCAGCATGAGCATCGGTCGATCGAGAGGAGCACTGTGCGTGATGCCGGCGAGTGGCGGATACGCGTCCCGGCCGTGGAGCGGCAAACGCACACATCAACAGTGTCTCCCGCATTTTGGAGGTGTCTTTGCCGGAAGCGGCGCGGCATGGCGTTAGGCCGCCGCGAGATTCGACCGATCCTTGCCCCGTCTCCTCGTGTCGTTCTTTTGACGGTACATGTCACGGTTTGCTGGAGGAACTCATCGGCCGGGGATCGGAGATTTGTCGCGGTGCAGCGGCTACTGTCTAGACATACATATATCATATATGGCTGTGTGTTTTCTAATGTACGAGTGTAGGAGGCGAGTGGGGATGGGGTGGTCACACACACATGTCTCGCCAAGGTAGAAATGCAATATTATCTCATTCCCAAAGTTGGCGCAGCACACAAGGAAGGCATACAACTCTCACAAGGAAAAGAGAAACTTGAGATGAGGATGAGGTGACAAGGGTGCCCGTGGCCGATCAACGCTTAGGACATGCACATACTGATCATCTTTTATTTCAGAAGGCGCCATAGGAATCCACTGGTTACAAAGAGTCTAATTGACGACTTTTTAGTTCATTTGTACCTTTCATTGCCTGTTGATCTCTTGCTTTCATATATTAATATCAAGTCAACTAATGTGGAGCCTCACATCACATGCATGTGGGGCCATGCATGTGAGACACTGATGACTAAAGTACGTGCCATTCGATCCCTTCGTCAATGCAAGTCGGAGAAATGGAGCGAGGGGAGAAACTCAATTCGGCACCAGGTACGACCGGTACGTACGGCCCACTTTATTGGCACGTTTCTTCTTGCCGTGCTACTTCATCGGTAATGGGACGGCGCATGTTACGTTCGGCCCGAGCCTGTGGCAGAGCTTTGCTACATGGCTGGTTTGCCGGACATGCCACGCATGCCGAGGCCTTCGTTTCCATGCAGGCGCACATGCCATGCCTCAGATCAAATCAAAATTCGACTAGTACGTGGAGGACTACGATCGACCCAGCGAGCAAAGACAAATTAAACGTCCGATTGACACAACAGTGCAATGCAGATTATGCAGTGCCTGTGTTCGGTCGCTGCACGCCAGTGTGCAGCGCGTGACGTGCTCAACTTAGAGCATTCCAATAAAAGATATAGATAAAAAATAACTACTTTTGCATCTTCAAGGCTCAAAAACAACCCTCCAAAAGACGATGTAGATGAAAAAAATTACATCTTCATTTTACGGAGATGTAAAATACAACACCACATGATGCAAATATGCATCTTCACCTACAGAAGATATAAAATTGGCGGCCCGCCCGCCCGCCCACCCGCCCGCCCGCCGGCAATTTTCTCCCAAAAACTCGCTGTCACCGCCCACCGGCCCATCCCCAACCCCGCCGCCCATCCCCGCCACCGATGGCATCGTCGTAGCCGCCACCGACCCGCCGACTTGAATCCGCCCTCCAACGATTA